>NC_090931.1:10948409-11254398 GCF_040938575.1 Ambystoma mexicanum | reverse complement strand
ATGATCATTGTCTCTACTCCTACATCCCACGCCAGAATGATCACTGTCTCTACTCCTACATCCCACACCGGAAACATCACTATCTCTACTCCTACATCCCATGACAGAATGATCACTATCTCTACTCCTACATCCCACCCCAGAATGATCACTTTCTCTTCTCCTACATCCCACGCCAGAAGGATCACTATCTCTACTCCTACATCCCACGCCAGAATGACCACTATCTCTACTCCTACATCCCACGCCAGAATGATCACTGTCTCTACTCCTACATCCCATGCCAGAATGATCACTGTCTCTACTCCTACATCCCACGCAAGAATGATCACTATCTCTACTCCTACATCCACGCGAGAATGATCACTATCTCTACTCCTACATCCCATGCCAGAATGATCACTATCTCTACTCCTACACCCCAGGCCAGAATGATCACTGTCTCTACTCCTACATCCCACGCCAGAATGATCACTATCTCTACTCGTACACCCACGCCAGAATGATCACTGTCTCTACTCCTACATCCCACGCCAGAATTATCACTATCTCTACTCCTACAACCCACGCCAGAATGATCACTATCTCTACTCCTACATCCCACACCAGAATGATCACTATCTCTACTCCTACATGCCACGCCAGAATGATCACTATCTCTACTCCTACATCCCACGCCAGAATGATCACTATCTCTACTCCTACATCCCACGCCAGAATGATCACTGTCTCTACTCCTACATCCCACTCCAGAATGATCACTATCTCTACTCCTACATCCCACGCCAGAATGATCACTGTCTCTACTCCTACATCACACGCCAGAATGATCACTGTTTCTACTCCTACATCCCACGCCAGAATGATCACTGTCTCTACTCCTACATCCCATGCCAGAATGATCACTGTCTCTACTCCTACATCCCACGCCAGAATGTTCACTATCTCTACACCTACATCCCACGCCAGAATGATCACTGTCTCTACTCCTACATCCCACGCCAGAATGATCACTGTCTCTACTCCTACATCCCATGCCAGAATGATCACTGTCTCTACTCCTACATCCCACGCCAGAATGATCACTAGCTCTACTCCAACATCCCACGCCAGAATGATCACTGTCTCTACTCCTACATCCACGCCAGAATGATCACTGTCTCTACTCCTACATCCCACGCCAGAATGATCACTGTCTCTACTCCTACATCCCACGCCAGAATGATCACTGTCTCTACTCCTACATCCCACGCCAGAATGATCACTATCTCTTCTCCTACACCCCATGCCAGAATGATCACTGTCTCTACTCCTACATCCCACGCCAGAATGATCACTATCTCTACTCGTACACCCACGCCAGAATGATCACTGTCTCTACTCCTACATCCCATGCCAGAATGATCACTATCTCTACTCCTACAACCCTCACTAGAATGATCACTATCTCTACTCCTACATCCCACACCAGAATGATCACTATCTCTACTCCTACATGCCACGCCAGAATGATCACTATCTCTACTCCTACATCTCACGCCAGAATGATCACTATCTCTACTCCTACATCCCATGCCAGAATGATCACTGTCTCTACTCCTACATCCCACGCCAGAATGATCACTATCTCTACTCCTACATCCCACGCCAGAATGATCACTGTCTCTACTCCTACATCACACACCAGAATGATCACTATCTCTACTCCTACATCCACGCGAGAATGATCACTATCTCTACTCCTACATCCCATGCCAGAATGATCACTGTCTCTACTCCTACATCCCACGCCAGAATGTTCACTATCTCTACACCTACATCCCACGCCAGAATGATCACTGTCTCTACTCCTTCATCCCACGCCAGAATGATCACTGTCTCTACCACTACATCTCATGCCAGAATTATCACTGTCTCTACTCCTACATCCCACGCCAGAATGATCACTAGCTCTACTCCAACATCCCACGCCAGAATGATCACTCTCTACTCCTACATCCCATGCCAGAATGATCACTATTTCTACTCCTAAATCCCACGCCAGAATGATCACTATCTCTACTCCTACATCCCATGCCAGAATGATCACTATCTCTACTCCTACATCCCACACCAGAATGATCACTATCTCTACTCCTACATCCACGCCAGAATGATCACTATCTCTACTCCTACATCCCACGCCAGAATGATCACTGTCTCTACTCCTACATCCCACACCAGAATGATCACTGTCTCTACTCCTACATCCCACGCCAGAATGATCACTATCTCTACTCCTACATCCCACGCCAGAATGATCACTATCTCTATTCCTACATCCCACACCAGAAAGATCACTGTCTCTACTCCTACATCCCACACCAGAAAGATCACTGTCTCTACTCCAACATCCCACACCAGAAAGATCACTGTCTCTACTCCTACATCCCACGCCAGAATAATCACTATCCCTACTCCTACACCCTCGCCATAATGATCACTATCTCTACTCCTACATCCCACACCAGAATGATCACTATCTCTACTCCTACATCCCATTCCAGAATGATCACTATCTCTACTCATACATCCCACGCCAGAATGATCACTACATCTACTCCTACATCCGACGCCAGAACGATCACTCTCTCCACTCCTACATCCCACACCAGAACGATCGTTATCTCTACTCCTACATCCCACGCCAGAAAGATCACTATCTCTACTTCTACATCCCACACCAGAATTATCACTGTCTCTACTTGAAACATCCAACGCCAGAAAGATCGCTATCTCTACTCCAACATCCCACGCCAGAAGGATCACTATCTCTACTCCTACATCCCACGCCAGAATGATCACTATCTCTACTCCTACATCCCACGCCAGAAGGATCACTATCTCTACTCCTACATCCCACACCAGAATGATCACTATCTCTACTCCTACATCCCATGCCAGAATGAGCACTATCTCTACTCCTACATCCCACGCCAGAATGATCACTATCTCTACTCCTACATCCCACGCCAGAATGATCACTGTCTCTACTAATACATCCCATGCCAGAATGATCACTGTCCCTACTCCTGCATCCCACGCCAGAATGATCACTATCTCTACTCCTACACTCCATGTAAGAATAATCACTGTCTCTACTCCTAAATCCCCCGCCAGAATGATCACTATCTCTACTCCTACACCCATGCCAGAATGATAACTGTCTCTACTCCTACATCCCACGCCAGAATGATCACTGTCTCTACTCCTACATCACACGCCAGAATGATCACTGTTTCTACTCCTACATCCCACGCCAGAATGATCACTGTCTCTACTCCTACATCCCATGCCAGAATGATCACTGTCTCTACTCCTACATCCCACGCCAGAATGATCACTATCTCTACACCTACATCCCACGCCAGAATGATCACTGTCTCTACTCCTACATCCCACGCCAGAATGATCACTGTCTCTACTCCTACATCCCATGCCAGAATGATCACTGTCTCTACTCCTACATCCCACGCCAGAATGATCACTAGCTCTACTCCAACATCCCACGCCAGAATGATCACTGTCTCTACTCCTACATCCGCGCCAGAATGATCACTGTCTCTACTCCTACATCCCACGCCAGAATGATCACTGTCTCTACTCCTACATCCCACGCCAGAATGATCACTGTCTCTACTCCTACATCCCACGCCAGAATGATCACTATCTCTACTCCTACACCCCATGCCAGAATGATCACTGTCTCTACTCCTACATCCCACGCCAGAATGATCACTATCTCTACTCGTACACCCACGCCAGAATGATCACTGTCTCTACTCCTACATCCCATGCCAGAATGATCACTATCTCTACTCCTACAACCCTCACTAGAATGATCACTATCTCCACTCCTACATCCCACACCAGAATGATCACTATCTCTACTCCTACATGCCACGCCAGAATGATCACTATCTCTACTCCTACATCTCACGCCAGAATGATCACTATCTCTACTCCTACATCCCACGCCAGAATGATCACTGTCTCTACTCCTACATCCCACGCCAGAATGATCACTGTCTCTACTCCTACATCCCACGCCAGAATGATCACTATCTCTACTCCTACATCCCACGCCAGAATGATCACTGTCTCTACTCCTACATCACACACCAGAATGATCACTATCTCTACTCCTACATCCACGCGAGAATGATCACTATCTCTACTCCTACATCCCATGCCAGAATGATCACTGTCTCTACTCCTACATCCCACGCCAGAATGTTCACTATCTCTACACCTACATCCCACGCCAGAATGATCACTGTCTCTACTCCTACATCCCACGCCAGAATGATCACTGTCTCTACCACTACATCTCATGCCAGAATTATCACTGTCTCTACTCCTACATCCCACGCCAGAATGATCACTAGCTCTACTCCAACATCCCACGCCAGAATGATCACTCTCTACTCCTACATCCCATGCCAGAATGATCACTATTTCTACTCCTAAATCCCACGCCAGAATGATCACTATCTCTACTCCTACATCCCATGCCAGAATGATCACTATCTCTACTCCTACATCCCACACCAGAATGATCACTATCTCTACTCCTACATCCACGCCAGAATGATCACTATCTCTACTCCTACATCCCACGCCAGAATGATTACTGTCTCTACTCCTACATCCCACGCCAGAATGATCACTGTCTCTACTCCTACATCCCACGCCAGAATGATCACTATCTCTACTCCTACATCCCACGCCAGAATGATCACTATCTCTATTCCTACATCCCACACCAGAAAGATCACTGTCTCTACTCCTACATCCCACACCA
Source organism: Ambystoma mexicanum (assembly GCF_040938575.1). Classification (NCBI taxonomy): domain Eukaryota; kingdom Metazoa; phylum Chordata; class Amphibia; order Caudata; family Ambystomatidae; genus Ambystoma; species Ambystoma mexicanum. Next base: position 11,249,555 of record NC_090931.1, on the reverse strand, counting down.
GAAAGATCACTGTCTCTATTCCAACATCCCACACCAGAAAGATCACTGTCTCTACTCCTACATCCCACGCCAGAATAATCACTATCTCTACTCCTACATCCTCGCCATAATGATCACTATCTCTACTCCTACATCCCACACCAGAATGATCACTATCTCTACTCCTACATCCCATGCCAGAATGATCACTATCTCTACTCATACATCCAACGCCAGAATGATCACTACATCTACTCCTACATCCGACGCCAGAACGATCACTATCTCCACTCCTACATCCCACACCAGAACGATCGTTATCTCTACTCCTACATCCCACGCCAGAAAGATCACTATCTCTACTTCTACATCCCACACCAGAATGATCACTGTCTCTACTTGAAACATCCAACGCCAGAAAGATCGCTATCTCTACTCCAACATCCCACGCCAGAAGGATCACTATCTCTACTCCTACATCCCACGCCAGAATGATCACTATCTCTACTCCTACATCCCACGCCAGAAGGATCACTATCTCTACTCCTACATCCCACACCAGAATGATCACTATCTCTACTCCTACATCCCATGCCAGAATGAGCACTATCTCTACTCCTACATCCCACGCCAGAATGATCACTATCTCTACTCCTACATCCCACGCCAGAATGATCACTGTCTCTACTCCTACATCCCATGCCAGAATGATCACTGTCCCTACTCCTGCATCCCACGCCAGAATGATCACTATCTCTACTCCTACACTCCATGTAAGAATAATCACTGTCTCTACTCCTAAATCCCCCGCCAGAATGATCACTATCTCTACTCCTACACCCATGCCAGAATGATAATTGTCTCTACTCCTACATCCCACGCCAGAATGATCACTATCTGTACTCCTACATCCCCCGCCAGAATGATCACTATCTCTACTCCTACATCCCACACCAGAATGATCACTATCTCTACTCCTACATGCCACGTCAGAATGATCACTATCTCTACTCCTACATCTCATGCCCGAATGATCTCTATCTCTACTCCTTCATCCCACGCCAGAATGATCACTATCCTTACTCCTACATCCCACTCCAGAATGATCACTATCACTACTCCTACATCCCACGCCAGAATGATCACTGTCTCTACTCCTACATCACACACCAGAATGATAACTGTCTGTACTCCTACATCCCATGCCAGAAAGATCACTGTCTGTATTCCTATTTCCCATGCCAGAATGATCACTATCTCTACTCCTACATCCCACGCCAGAATGATCAATGTCTCTACTCCTACATCCCACGCCAGAATGATCACTGTCTCTACTCCTACATCCCACGCCAGAAAGATCACTGTCTCTACTCCTATATCCCACGCCAAAATGATCACTGTCTCTACTCCTACATCCCACGCCAGAATGATCACTGTCTCTACTCCTACATCCCATGCCAGAATTAACACTATCTCTATTCCCACATCCCACACCAGAATGATCACCATCTCTACTCCTACATCCCAAGCCAGAATGATCACTGTCTCTACTCCTACATCCCACGCCAGAATAATCACCGTCTCTACTCCTACATCCCACGCCAGAATGATCACTGTCTCTACTCCTACATCCCACGCCAAAATGATCACTATCTCTACTCCTACATCCCACGCCAGAATGATCACTGTCTCTACTCCTACATCCCACGCCAGAATGATCACTGTCTCTACTCCTACATCCCACGCCAGAATGATCACTGTCTCTACTCCTACATCCCACGCCAGAATGATCACTGTCTCTACTCCTACATCGCACGCCAGAAAGATCACTGTCTCTACTCCTACATCCCACGCCAGAATGATCACTGTCTCTACTCCTGCATCCCACGCCAGAATGATCACTGTCTCTACTCCTACATTCCACGCCAGAATGATCACTGTCTCTACTCCTACATCCCACGCCAGAAGGATCACTATCTGTACTCCTACATCCCACGCCAGAATGACCACTATCTCTACTCCTACATCCCACAACAGAATGAGCACTGGCTCTACTCCTACATCCCACGTCAGAATGATCACTGTCTCTACTCCTACATCCCATGCCAGAATGATCACTATCTCTACTCCTACATCCCACGCCAGAATGATCACTGTCTCTACTCCTACATCCATGCCAGAATGATCACTGTCTCTACTCCTACATCCCACGCCAGAATGATCACTGTCTCTACTCCTACATCCCACGCCAGAATTCTCACTGTCTTTACTCCTACATCCCACGCCAGAATGATCACTATCTCTCCTCCTACACCCCATGCCAGAATGATCACTGTCTCTACTCCTACATCCCACGCCAGAATGATCACTATCTCTACTCGTACACCCACGCCAGAATGATCACTATCTCTACTCCTACATCCCACGCCAGAATGATCACTATCTCTACTCCTACACCCCATGCCAGAATGATCACTGTCTCTACTCCTACATCCCGCGGCAGAGTGATCACTATCTCTACTCCTACATCCCACAACAGAATGATCACTATCTCTACTCCAACATCCCACGCCAGAAGGATCACTATCTCTACTCCTACATCCCACGCCAGAATGACCACTATCTCTACTCCTACATCCCATGCCAGAATGATCAATGTCTCTACTCCTACATCCCATGCCAGAATGATCACTGTCTCTACTCCTACATCCCACACCAGAAAGATCACTATTTCTACTCCTACCTCCCACGGCAGAGTGATCACTATCTCTACTCCTACAACCCACGCCAGAATGATCACTGTCTCTACTCCTACATCCACGCCAGAATGATCACTATCTCTACTCCTACATCCCACGCCAGAATGATCACTGTCTCTACTCCTACATCCCACGCCAGAATGATCACTGTCTCTACTCCTACATCCCACGCCAGAATGATCACTATCTCTCCTCCTACACCCCATGCCAGAATGATCACTATCTCTACTCCTACATCTAATGCCAGAATGAACACTATCTCTACTCCTACATCCCACGCCAGAATTATCACTATCTCTACTCCTACATCCCACTCCAGAATGATCACTATCTCTACTCCTACATCCCACGCCAGAATGATCACTGTCTCTACTCCTACATCACACACCAGGTTGATCACTGTTTCTACTCCTACATCCCACGCCAGAATGATCACTGTCTCTACTCCTACATCCCATGCCAGAATGATCACTGTCTCTACTCCTACATCCCACGCAAGAATGATCACTATCTCTACTCCTACATCCACGCGAGAATGATCACTATCTCTACTCCTACATCCCATGCCAGAATGATCACTGTCTCTACTCCTACATCCCACGCCAGAATGATCACTGTCTCTACTCCTACATCCCATGCCAGAATGATCACTGTCTCTACTCCTACATCCCACGCCAGAATGATCACTAGCTCTACTCCAACATCCCACGCCAGAATGATCACTGTCTCTACACCTACATCTACGCCAGAATGATCACTATCTCTACTCCTACATCCCACGCCAGAATGATCACTGTCTCTACTCCTACATCCCACGCCAGAATTATCACTGTCTCTACTCCTACATCCCACACCAGAATGATCACTATCTCTACTCCTACACCCCATGCCAGAATGATCACTGTCTCTACTCCTACATCCCACACCAGAATGATCACTATCTCTACTCGTACACCCACGCCAGAATGATCACTGTCTCTACTCCTACATCCCACGCCAGAATGATCACTATCTCTACTCCTACAACCCTCACCAGAATGATCACTATCTCTACTCCTACATCCGACACCAGAATGATCACTATCTCTTCTCCTACATGCCACGCCAGAATGATCACTATCTCTACTCCTACATCCCACGCCAGAATGATCACTTTCTCTACTCCATCATCCCACGCCAGAATGACCACTATCTCTACTCCTACATCCCACGCCAGAATGATCACTGTCTCTACTCCTACATCCACGCCAGAATGATCACTATCTCTACTCCTACATCCCAAGCCAGAATGATCACTCTCTCTACTCCTACATCCCACGCCAGAATGATCACTATCTCTACTCCTACATCTCACGCCAGAATGATCACTGTCTCTACTCCTACATCCCACGCCAAAATGATCACTATCTCTACTCCTACATCCCACGCCAGAATGATCACTATTTCTACTCCTACATCCACGCCAGAATGATCACTGTCTCTACTCCTACATCCCACGCCAGAATGATCATTGTCTCTACTCCTACATCCCACGCCAGAATGATCACTGTCTCTACTCCTACATCCCACGCCAGAATGATCACTTTCTCTTCTCCTACATCCCACGCCAGAAGGATCACTATCTCTACTCCTACATCCCACGCCAGAATGACCACTATCTCTACTCCTACATCCCACGCCAGAATGATCACTGTCTCTACTCCTACATCCACGCCAGAATGATCACTGTCTCTACTCCTACATCCCACGCCAGAATGATCACTGTCTCTACTTCTACATCCCACGCCAGAATGATCACTGTCTCTACTCCTACATCCCACGCCAGAATGATCACTATCTCTACTCCTACACCCCAGGCCAGAATGATCACTGTCTCTACTCCTACATCCCACGCCAGAATGATCACTATCTCTACTCGTACACCCATGCCAGAATGATCACTGTCTCTACTCCTACATCCCATGCCAGAATGATCACTATCTCTACTCCTACAACCCTCACCAGAATGATCACTATCTCTACTCCTACATCCCACACCAGAATGATCACTATCTCTACTCCTACATGCCACGCCAGAATGATCACTATCTCTACTCCTACATCTCACGCCAGAATGATCACTATCTCTACTCCTACATCCCACGCCAGAATGATCACTGTCTCTACTCCTACATCCCACTCCAGAATGATCACTATCTCTACTCCTACATCCCACGACAGAATGATCACTGTCTCTACTCCTACATCACACGCCAGAATGATCACTGTTTCTACTCCTACATCCCACGCCAGAATGATCACTGTCTCTACTCCTACATCCCATGCCAGAATGATCACTGTCTCTACTCCTACATCCCACGCCAGAATGTTCACTATCTCTACACCTACATCCCACGCCAGAATGATCACTGTCTCTACTCCTACATCCCACACAAGAATGATCACTGTCTCTACTCCTACATCCCATGCCAGAATGATCACTGTCTCTACTCCTACATCCCACGCCAGAATGATCACTAGCTCTACTCCAACATCCCACGCCAGAATGATCACTGTCTCTACTCCTACATCCACGCCAGAATGATCACTGCCTCTACTCCTACATCCCACGCCAGAATGATCACTGTCTCTACTCCTACATCCCACGCCAGAATGATCACTGTCTCTACTCCTACATCCCACGCCAGAATGATCACTATCTCTACTCCTACACCCCATGCCAGAATGATCACTGTCTCTACTCCTACATCCCACGCCAGAATGATCACTGTCTCTACCACTACATCTCATGCCAGAATTATCACTGTCTCTACTCCTACATCCCACGCCAGAATGATCACTAGCTCTACTCCAACATCCCACGCCAGAATGATCACTCTCTACTCCTACATCCCATGCCAGAATGATCACTATTTCTACTCCTAAATCCCACGCCAGAATGATCACTATCTCTACTCCTACATCCCATGCCAGAATGATCACTATCTCTACTCCTACATCCCACACCAGAATGATCACTATCTCTACTCCTACATCCACGCCAGAATGATCACTATCTCTACTCCTACATCCCACGCCAGAATGATCACTGTCTCTACTCCTACATCCCACGCCAGAATGATCACTGTCTCTACTCCTACATCCCACGCCAGAATGATCACTGTCTCTACTCCTACATCCCACGCCAGAATGTTCACTATCTCTACTCCTACATCCCACACCAGAATGATCACTATCTCTACTCCTACATCCCATGCCAGAATGATCACTATCTCTACTCATACATCCCACGCCAGAATGATCACTACATCTACTCCTACATCCGACGCCAGAACGATCACTATCTCTACTCCTACATCCCACACCAGAACGATCGTTATCTCTACTCCTACATCCCACGCCAGAAAGATCACTATCTCTACTTCTACATCCCACACCAGAATGATCACTGTCTCTACTTGAAACATCCAACGCCAGAAAGATCGCTATCTCTACTCCAACATCCCACGCCAGAAGGATCACTATCTCTACTCCTACATCCCACGCCAGAATGATCACTATCTCTACTCCTACATCCCACGCCAGAAGGATCACTATCTCTACTCCTACATCCCACACCAGAATGATCACTATCTCTACTCCTACATCCCACGCCAGAATGAGCACTATCTCTACTCCTACATCCCACGCCAGAATGATCACTATCTCTACTCCTACATCCCACGCCAGAATGATCACTGTCTCTACTCCTACATCCCATGCCAGAATGATCACTGTCCCTACTCCTGCATCCCACGCCAGAATGATCACTATCTCTACTCCTACACTCCATGTAAGAATGATCACTGTCTCTACTCCTAAATCCCCCGCCAGAATGATCACTATCTCTACTCCTGCACCCATGCCAGAATGATAACTGTCTCTACTCCTACATCCCACGCCAGAATGATCACTATCTGTACTCCTACATCCCCCGCCAGAATGATCACTATCTCTACTCCTACATCCCACACCAGAATGATCACTATCTCTACTCCTACATGCCACGTCAGAATGATCACTATCTCTACTCCTACATCTCATGCCCGAATGATCTCTATCTCTACTCCTACATCCCACGCCAGAATGATCACTATCCTTACTCCTACATCCCACTCCAGAATGATCACTATCACTACTCCTACATCCCACGCCAGAATGATCACTGTCTCTACTCCTACATCACACACCAGAATGATAACTGTCTGTACTCCTACATCCCACGCCAGAAAGATCACTGTCTGTATTCCTATTTCCCATGCCAGAATGATCACTATCTCTACTCCTACATCCCACGCCAGAATGATCAATGTCTCTACTCCTACATCCCACGCCAGAATGATCACTGTCTCTACTCCTACATCCCACGCCAGAAAGATCACTATCTCTACTCCTATATCCCACGCCAAAATGATCACTGTCTCTACTCCTACATCCCACGCCAGAATGATCACTGTCTCTACTCCTACATCCCATGCCAGAATTAACACTATCTCTACTCCCACATCCCACACCAGAATGATCACCATCTCTACTCCTACATCCCAAGCCAGAATGATCACTGTCTCTACTCCTACATCCCACGCCAGAATAATCACTATCTCTACTCCTACATCCCACGCCAGAATGATCACTGTCTCTACTCCTACATCCCACGCCAAAATGATCACTATCTCTACTCCTACATCCCACGCCAGAATGATCACTGTCTCTACTCCTACATCCCACGCCAGAATGATCACTGTCTCTACTCCTACATCCCACGCCAGAATGATCACTGTCTCTACTCCTACATCTCACGGCAGAATGATCACTGTCTCTACTCCTACATCGCACGCCAGAAAGATCACTGTCTCTACTCCTACATCCCACGCCAGAATGATCACTGTCTCTACTCCTGCATCCCACACCAGAATGATCACTGTCTCTACTCCTACATTCCACGCCAGAATGATCACTGTCTCTACTCCTACATCCCACGCCAGAAGGATCACTATCTGTACTCCTACATCCCACGCCAGAATGACCACTATCTCTACTCCTACATCCCACAACAGAATGAGCACTGGCTCTACTCCTACATCCCACGTCAGAATGATCACTGTCTCTACTCCTACATCCCATGCCAGAATGATCACTATCTCTACTCCTACATCCCATGCCAGAATGATCACTGTCTCTACTCCTACATCCATGCCAGAATGATCTTTGTCTCTACTCCTACATCCCAAGCCAGAATGATCACTGTCTCTACTCCTACATCCCACGCCAGAATGATCACTATCTCTCCTCCTACACCCCATGCCAGAATGATCACTGTCTCTACTCCTACATCCCACGCCAGAATGATCACTATCTCTACTCGTACACCCACGCCAGAATGATCACTATCTCTACTCCTACATCCCACGCCAGAATGATCACTATCTCTACTCCTACAACCCTCACCAGAATGATCACTATCTCTACTCCTACATCCCACACCAGAATGATCACTATCTCTACTCCTACATGCCACGCCAGAATGATCACTATCTCTACTCCTACATCTCATGCCAGAATGATCACTATCTCTACTCCTACATCCCACGCCAGAATTATCACTATCTCTACTGCTACATCCCACGCCAGAATGAGCACTATCTCTACTCCTACATCCCACGCCAGAATGATCACTATTTCTACTCCTACATCCACGCCAGAATGATCACTGTCTCTACTCCTACATCCCACGCCAGAATGATCATTGTCTCTACTCCTACATCCCACGCCAGAACGATCACTGTCTCTACTCCTACATCCCACACCAAAATGATCACTATCTCTACTCCTACATCCCAGGCCAGAATGATCACTGTCTCTACTCCTACATCCCACGCCAGAATGATCACTATCTCTACTCCTACATCCCACTCCAGAATGATCACTATCTCTACTCCTACATCCCATGCCAGAATGATCACTGTCTCTACTCCTACATCACACACCAGATTGATCACTGTTTCTACTCCTACATCCCACGCCAGAATGATCACTGTCTCTACTCCTACATCCCATGCCAGAATGATCACTGTCTCTACTCCTACATCCCACGCAAGAATGATCACTATCTCTACTCCTACATCCACGTGAGAAGGATCACTATCTCTACTCCTACATCCCATGCCAGAATGATCACTGTCTCTACTCCTACATCCCACGCCAGAATGATCACTGTCTCTACTCCTACATCCCATGCCAGAATGATCACTGTCTCTACTCCTACATCCCACACCAGAATGATCACTAGCTCTACTCCAACATCCCACAACAGAATGATCACTGTCTCTACACCTACATCTCGGCCAGAATGATCACTATCTCTACTCCTACATCCCACGCCAGACTGATCACTGTCTCTACTCCTCCATCCCACGCCAGAATGATCACTGTCTCTACTCCTACATCCCACACCAGAATGATCACTATCTCTACTCCTACACCCCATGCCAGAATGATCTCTGTCTCTACTCCTACATCCCACGCCAGAATGATCACTATCTCCACTCGTACACCCACGCCAGAATGATCACTGTCTCTACTCCTACATCCCACGCCAGAATGATCACTATCTCTACTCCTACATCCCACACCAGAATGATCACTATCTCTACTCCTATATGCCACGCCAGAATGATCACTATCTCTACTCCTACATCCCACGCCAGAATGATCACTTTCTCTACTCCAACATCCCACGCCAGAATGACCACTATCTCTACTCCTACATCCCACGCCAGAATTATCACTGTCTCTACTCCTACATCCACGCCAGAATGATCACTATCTCTACTCCTACATCCCAAGCCATAATGATCACTATCTCTACTCCTACATCCCTTGCCAGAATGATCACTATCTCTACTCCTACATCTCACGCCAGAATGATCACTGTCTCTACTCCTACATCCCACGCCAAAATGATCACTATCTCTACTCCTACATCCCACGCCAGAATGATCACTATTTCTACTCCTACATCCACGCCAGAATGATCACTGTCTCTACTCCTACATCGCACGCCAGAATGATCATTGTCTCTACTCCTACATCCCACCCCAGAATGATCACTGTCGATACTCCTATATCCCACACCGTAAAGATCACTATCTCTACTCATACATCCCACGGCAGAATGATCACTATCTCTACTCCTACATCCCACGCCAGAATGATCACTTTCTCTTCTCCTACATCCCACGCCAGAAGGATCACTATCTCTACTCCTACATCCCATGCCAGAATGACCACTATCTCTACTCCTACATCCCACGCCAGAATGATCACTGTCTCGACTCCTACATCCACGCCAGAATGATCACTGTCTCTACTCCTACATCCCACGCCAGAATGATCACTGTCTCTACTCCTACATCCCACGCCAGAATGAACACTGTCTCTACTCCTACATCCCACGCCAGAATGATCACTGTCTCTACTCCTACACCCCACGCCAGAATGATCACTGTCTCTACTCCTACATCCCACGCCAGAATGATCACTATCTCTACTCCTATATCCCACGCCAAAATGATCACTGTCTCTACTCCTACATCCCACGCCAGAATGATCACTGTCTCTACTCCTACATCCCATGCCAGAATTAACACTATCTCTACTCCCACATCCCACACCAGAATGATCACCATCTCTACTCCTACATCCCAAGCCAGAATGATCACTGTCTCTACTCCTACATCCCACGCCAGAATGATCACTGTCTCTACTCCTACATCCCACGCCAAAATGATCACTATCTCTACTCCTACATCCCACGCCAGAATGATCACTGTCTCTACTCCTACATCCCACGCCAGAATGATCACTGTCTCTACTCCTACATCCCACGCCAGAATGATCACTGTCTCTACTCCTACATCCCACGCCAGAATGATCACTGTCTCTACTCCTACATCGCACGCCAGAAAGATCACTGTCTCTACTCCTACATCCCACGCCAGAATGATCACTGTCTCTACTCCTGCATCCCACACCAGAATGATCACTGTCTCTACTCCTACATTCCACGCCAGAATGATCACTGTCTCTACTCCTACATCCCACGCCAGAAGGATCACTATCTGTACTCCTACATCCCACGCCAGAATGACCACTATCTCTACTCCTACATCCCACAACAGAATGAGCACTGGCTCTACTCCTACATCCCACGTCAGAATGATCACTGTCTCTACTCCTACATCCCATGCCAGAATGATCACTATCTCTACTCCTACATCCCATGCCAGAATGATCACTGTCTCTACTCCTACATCCATGCCAGAATGATCACTATCTCTACTCCTACATCCCACGCCAGTATGATCACTGTCTCTACTCCTACATCCCACGCCAGAATGATCACTGTCTCTACTCCTACATCCCACGCCAGAATGATCACTATCTCTCCTCCTACACCCCATGCCAGAATGATCACTGTCTCTACTCCTACATCCCACGCCAGAATGATCACTATCTCTACTCGTACACCCACGCCAGAATGATCACTATCTCTACTCCTACATCCCACGCCAGAATGATCACTATCTCTACTCCTACAACCCTCACCAGAATGATCACTATCTCTACTCCTACATCCCACACCAGAATGATCACTATCTCTACTCCTACATGCCACGCCAGAATGATCACTATCTCTACTCCTACATCTCATGCCAGAATGATCACTATCTCTACTCCTACATCCCACGCCAGAATTATCACTATCTCTACTCCTACATCCCACGCCAGAATGAGCACTATCTCTACTCCTACATCCCACGACAGAATGATCACTATTTCTACTCCTACATCCACGCCAGAATGATCACTGTCTCTACTCCTACATCCCACGCCAGAATGATCATTGTCTCTACTCCTACATCCCACGCCAGAATGATCACTGTCTCTACTCCTACATCCCACACCAAAATGATCACTATCTCTACTCCTACATCCCACGCCAGAATGATCACTGTCTCTACTCCTACATCCCACGCCAGAATGATCACTATCTCTACTCCTACATCCCACTCCAGAATGATCACTATCTCTACTCCTACATCCCACGCCAGAATGATCACTGTCTCTACTCCTACATCACACACCAGATTGATCACTGTTTCTACTCCTACATCCCACGCCAGAATGATCACTGTCTCTACTCCTACATCCCATGCCAGAATGATCACTGTCTCTACTCCTACATCCCACGCAAGAATGATCACTATCTCTACTCCTACATCCACGTGAGAAGGATCACTATCTCTACTCCTACATCCCATGCCAGAATGATCACTGTCTCTACTCCTACATCCCACGCCAGAATGATCACTGTCTCTACTCCTACATCCCATGCCAGAATGATCACTGTCTCTACTCCTACATCCCACACCAGAATGATCACTAGCTCTACTCCAACATCCCACGACAGAATGATCACTGTCTCTACACCTACATCTCGGCCAGAATGATCACTATCTCTACTCCTACATCCCACGCCAGAATGATCACTGTCTCTACTCCTCCATCCCACGCCAGAATGATCACTGTCTCTACTCCTACATCCCATGCCAGAATGATCACTATCTCTACTCCTACACCCCATGCCAGAATGATCACTGTCTCTACTCCTACATCCCACGCCAGAATGATCACTATCTCCACTCGTACACCCACGCCAGAATGATCACTGTCTCTACTCCTACATCCCACGCCAGAATGATCACTATCTCTACTCCTACAACCCTCACCAGAATGATCACTATCTCTACTCCTACATCCCACACCAGAATGATCACTATCTCTACTCCTACATGCCACGCCAGAATGATCACTATCTCTACTCCTACATTCCACGCCAGAATGATCACTTTCTCTACTCCAACATCCCACGCCAGAATGACCACTATCTCTACTCCTACATCCCACGCCAGAATGATCACTGTCTCTACTCCTACATCCACGCCAGAATGATCACTATCTCTACTCCTACATCCCAAGCCAGAATGATCACTATCTCTACTCCTACATCCCACGCCAGAATGATCACTATCTCTACTCCTACATCTCACGCCAGAATGATCACTGTCTCTACTCCTACATCCCACGCCAAAATGATCACTATCTCTACTCCTACATCCCACGCCAGAATGATCACTATTTCTACTCCTACATCCACGCCAGAATGATCACTGTCTCTACTCCTACATCGCACGCCAGAATGATCATTGTCTCTACTCCTACATCCCACCCCAGAATGATCACTGTCTCTACTCCTACATCCCACACCGTAAAGATCACTATCTCTACTCATACATCCCAGGGCAGAATGATCACTATCTCTACTCCTACATCCCACGCCAGAATGATCACTTTCTCTTCTCCTACATCCCACGCCAGAAGGATCACTATCTCTACTCCTACATCCCATGCCAGAATGACCACTATCTCTACTCCTACATCCCACGCCAGAATGATCACTGTCTCGACTCCTACATCCACGCCAGAATGATCACTGTCTCTACTCCTACATCCCACGCCAGAATGATCACTGTCTCTACTCCTACATCCCACGCCAGAATGAACACTGTCTCTACTCCTACATCCCACGCCAGAATGATCACTGTCTCTACTCCTACACCCCACGCTAGAATGATCACTGTCTCTACTCTTACATCCCATGCCAGAATGATCACTATCTCTACTCGTACACCCACGCCAGAATGATCACTGTCTCTACTCCTACATCCCACGCTAGAATGATCACTATCTCTACTCCTACAACCCTCACCAGAATGATCACTATCTCTACTCCTACATCCCACACCAGAATGATCACTATCTCTACTCCTACATGCCACGCCAGAATGATCACTATCTCTACTCCTACATCTCACGCCAGAATGATCACTATCTCTACTCCTACATCCCACGCCAGAATGATCACTATCTCTACTCCTACATCCCACTCCAGAATGATCACTATCTCTACTCCTACATCCCACGCCAGAATGATCACTGTCTCTACTCCTACATCACACACCAGAATGATCACTGTTTCTACTCCTACATCCCATGCCAGAATGATCACTGTCTCTACTCCTACATCCCATGCCAGAATGATCACTCTCTCTACTCCTACATCCCACGCCAGAATGTTCACTATCTCTACACCTACATCCCACGCCAGAATGATCACTGTCTCTACTCCTACATCCCACGCCAGAATGATCACTGTCTCTACTCCTACATCCCATGCCAGAATGATCACTGTCTCTACTCCTATATCCCACGCCAGAATGATCACTAGCTCTACTCCAACCTCCCACGCCAGAATGATCACTGTCTCTACTCCTACATCCACGCCAGAATGATCACTATCTCTACTCCTACATCCCACGCCAGAATGATCACTGTCTCTACTCCTACATCCCACGCCAGAATGCTCACTGTCTCTACTCCTACATCCCACGCCAGAATGATCACTATCTCTACTCCTACACCCCATGCCAGAATGATCACTGTCTCTACTCCTACATCCCACGCCAGAATGATCACTAGCTCTACTCGTACACCCACGCCAGAATGATCACTGTCTCTACTCCTACATCCCATGCCAGAATGATCACTATCTCTACTCCTACAACCCTCACTAGAATGATCACTAGCTCTACTCCTACATCCCACACCAGAATGATCACTATCTCTACTCCTACATGCCACGCCAGAATGATCACTATCTCTACTCCTACATCCCACGCCAGAATGATCACTATCTCTACTCCTACATCCCACGCCACAATGATCACTATCTCTACTCCTACATCCCATGCCAGAATGATCACTGTCTCTACTCCTACATCCCACGCCAGAATGTTCACTATCTCTACACCTACATCCCACGCCAGAATGATCACTGTCTCTACTCCTACATACCACGCCAGAATGATCACTGTCTCTACCACTACATCTCATGCCAGAATGATCACTGTCTCTACTCCTACATCCCACGCCAGAATGATCACTAGCTCTACTCCAACATCCCACGCCAGAATGATCACTATCTCTACTCCTACATCCCATGCCAGAATGATCACTATTTCTACTCCTAAATCCCATGCCAGAATGATCACTATCTCTACTCCTACATCCCACGCCAGAATGATCACTGTCTCTACTCCTACATCCCACGCCAGAATGATCACTGTCTCTACTCCTACATCCCACGCCAGAATGATCACTATCTCTACTCCTACAACCCTCACCAGAATGATCACTATCTCTACTCCTACATCCCACACCAGAATGATCACTATCTCTACTCCTACATGCCACGCCAGAATGATCACTATCTCTACTCCTACATCTCACGCCAGAATGATCACTATCTCTACTCCTACATCCCACGCCAGAATGATCATTATCTCTACTCCTACATCCCACTCCAGAATGATCACTATCTCTACTCCTACATCCCACGCCAGAATGATCACTGTCTCTACTCCTACATCACACACTAGAATGATCACTGTTTCTACTCCTACATCCCACGCCAGAATGATAACTGTCTCTACTCCTACATCCCATGCCAGAATGATCACTCTCTCTACTCCTACATCCCACGCCAGAATGTTCACTATCTCTACACCTACATCCCACGCCAGAATGATCACTGTCTCTACTCCTACATCCCACGCCAGAATGATCACTGTCTCTACTCCTACATCCCATGCCAGAATGATCACTGTCTCTACTCCTATATCCCACGCCAGCATGATCACTAGCTCTACTCCAACATCCCACGCCAGAATGATCACTGTCTCTACTCCTACATCCACGCCAGAATGATCACTATCTCTACTCCTACATCCCACGCCAGAATGATCACTGTCTCTACTCCTACATCCCACGCCAGAATGATCACTATCTCTACTCCTACATCCCACGCCACAATGATCACTATCTCTACTCCTACACCCCACGCCAGAATGATCACTGTCTCTACTCCCACATCCCACGCCAGAATGATCACTAGCTCTACTCGTACACCCATGCCAGAATGATCACTGTCTCTACTCCTACATCCCATGCCAGAATGATCACTATCTCTACTCCTACAACCCTCACTAGAATGATCACTATCTCTACTCCTACATCCCACACCAGAATGATCATTATCTCTACTCCTACATGCCACGCCAGAATGATCACTATCTCTACTCCTACATCCCACGCCAGAATGATCACTATCTCTACTCCTACATCCCACGCCACAATCATCACTATCTCTACTCCTACATCCCACGCCAGAATGATCACTGTCTCTACTCCTACATCACACACCAGAATGATCACTGTTTCTACTCCTACATCCCACGCAAGAATGATCACTATCTCTACTCCTACATCCACGCGAGAATGATCACTATCTCTACTCCTACATCCCATGCCAGAATGATCACTGTCTCTACTCCTACATCCCACGCCAGAATGTTCACTATCTCTACACCTACATCCCACGCCAGAATGATCACTGTCTCTACTCCTACATCCCACGCCAGAATGATCACTGTCTCTACCACTACATCTCATGCCAGAATGATCACTGTCTCTACTCCTACATCCCACGCCAGAATGATCACTAGCTCTACTCCAACATCCCACGCCAGAATGATCACTAGCTCTACTCGTACACCCACACCAGAATGATCACTGTCTCTACTCCTACATCCCATGCCAGAATGATCACTATCTCTACTCCTACAACCCTCACTAGAATGATCACTATCTCTACTCCTACATCCCACACCAGAATGATCACTATCTCTACTCCTACATGCCAAGCCAGAATGATCACTATCTCTACTCCTACATCCCACGCCAGAATGATCACTATCTCTACTCCTACATCCCACGCCACAATGATCACTATCTCTACTCCTACATCCCACGCCAGAATGATCACTATCTCTACTCCTACATCCACGCGAGAATGATCACTATCTCTACTCCTACATCCCATGCCAGAATGATCACTGTCTCTACTCCTACATCCCACGCCAGAATGTTCACTATCTCTACACCTACATCCCACGCCAGAATGATCACTGTCTCTACTCCTACATCCCACGCCAGAATGATCACTGTCTCTACCACTACATCTCATGCCAGAATGATCACTGTCTCTACTCCTACATCCCACGCCAGAATGATCACTAGCTCTACTCCAACATCCCACGCCAGAATGATCACTATCTCTACTCCTACATCCCATGCCAGAATGATAACTATTTCTACTCCTAAATCCCATGCCAGAATGATCACTATCTCTACTCCTACATCCCACGCCAGAATGATCACTGTCTCTACTCCTACATCCCACGCCAGAATGATCACTGTCACTACTCCTACATCCCACGCCAGAATGATCACTATCTCTACTCCTACAACCCTCACCAGAATGATCACTATCTCTACTCCTACATCCCACACCAGAATGATCACTATCTCTACTCCTACATGCCACGCCAGAATGATCACTATCTCTACTCCTACATCTCACGCCAGAATGATCACTATCTCTACTCCTACATCCCACGCCAGAATGATCACTATCTCTACTCCTACATCCCACTCCAGAATGATCACTATCTCTACTCCTACATCCCACGCCAGAATGATCACTGTCTCTACTCCTACATCACACACCAGAATGATCACTGTTTCTACTCCTACATCCCACGCCAGAATGATCACTGTCTCTACTCCTACATCCCATGCCAGAATGATCACTCTCTCTACTCCTACATCCCACGCCAGAATGTTCACTATCTCTACACCTACATCCCATGCCAGAATGATCACTGTCTCTACTCCTACATCCCACGCCAGAATGATCACTGTCTCTACTCCTACATCCCATGCCAGAATGATCACTGTCTCTACTCCTATATCCCACGCCAGAATGATCACTAGCTCTACTCCAACATCCCACGCCAGAATGATCACTGTCTCTACTCCTACATCCACGCCAGAATGATCACTATATCTACTCCTACATCCCACGCCAGAATGATCACTGTCTCTACTCCTACATCCCACGCCAGAATGATCACTGTCTCTACTCCTACATCCCATGCCAGAATGATCACTATCTCTACTCCTACACCCCACGCCAGAATGATCACTGTCTCTACTCCCACATCCCACGCCAGAATGATCACTAGCTCTACTCGTACACCCATGCCAGAATGATCACTGTCTCTACTCCTACATCCCATGCCAGAATGATCACTATCTCTACTCCTACAACCCTCACTAGAATGATCACTATCTCTACTCCTACATCCCACACCAGAATGATCACTATCTCTACTCCTACATGCCACGCCAGAATGATCACTATCTCTACTCCTACATCCCACGCCAGAATGATCACTATCTCTACTCCTACATCCCACGCCACAATCATCACTATCTCTACTCCTACATCCCACGCCAGAATGATCACTGTCTCTACTCCTACATCACACACCAGAATGATCACTGTTTCTACTCCTACATCCCACGCAAGAATGATCACTATCTCTACTCCTACATCCACGCGAGAATGATCACTATCTCTACTCCTACATCCCATGCCAGAATGATCACTGTCTCTACTCCTACATCCCACGCCAGAATGATCACTATCTCTACTCGTACACCCACGCCAGAATGATCACTATCTCTACTCCTACATCCCACGCCAGAATGATCACTATCTCTACTCCTACAACCCTCACCAGAATGATCACTATCTCTACTCCTACATCCCACACCAGAATGATCACTATCTCTACTCCTACATGCCACGCCAGAATGATCACTATCTCTACTCCTACATCTCATGCCAGAATGATCACTATCTCTACTCCTACATCCCACGCCAGAATTATCACTATCTCTACTCCTACATCCCACGCCAGAATGAGCACTATCTCTACTCCTACATCCCACGACAGAATGATCACTATTTCTACTCCTACAACCCTCACCAGAATGATCACTATCTCTACTCCTACATCCCACACCAGAATGATCACTATCTCTACTCCTACATGCCACGCCAGAATGATCACTATCTCTACTCCTACATCTCATGCCAGAATGATCACTATCTCTACTCCTACATCCCACGCCAGAATTATCACTATCTCTACTCCTACATCCCACGCCAGAATGAGCACTATCTCTACTCCTACATCCCACGACAGAATGATCACTATTTCTACTCCTACATCCCACGCCAGAATGATCATTGTCTCTACTCCTACATCCCACGCCAGAATGATCACTGTCTCTACTCCTACATCCCACACCAAAATGATCACTATCTCTACTCCTACATCCCACGCCAGAATGATCACTGTCTCTACTCCTACATCCCACGCCAGAATGATCACTATCTCTACTCCTACATCCCACTCCAGAATGATCACTATCTCTACTCCTACATCCCACGCCAGAATGATCACTGTCTCTACTCCTACATCACACACCAGATTGATCACTGTTTCTACTCCTACATCCCACGCCAGAATGATCACTGTCTCTACTCCTACATCCCATGCCAGAATGATCACTGTCTCTACTCCTACATCCCACGCAAGAATGATCACTATCTCTACTCCTACATCCACGTGAGAAGGATCACTATCTCTACTCCTACATCCCATGCCAGAATGATCACTGTCTCTACTCCTACATCCCACGCCAGAATGATCACTGTCTCTACTCCTACATCCCATGCCAGAATGATCACTGTCTCTACTCCTACATCCCACACCAGAATGATCACTAGCTCTACTCCAACATCCCACGACAGAATGATCACTGTCTCTACACCTACATCTCGGCCAGAATGATCACTATCTCTACTCCTACATCCCACGCCAGAATGATCACTGTCTCTACTCCTCCATCCCACGCCAGAATGATCACTGTCTCTACTCCTACATCCCATGCCAGAATGATCACTATCTCTACTCCTACACCCCATGCCAGAATGATCACTGTCTCTACTCCTACATCCCACGCCAGAATGATCACTATATCCACTCGTACACCCACGCCAGAATGATCACTGTCTCTACTCCTACATCCCACGCCAGAATGATCACTATCTCTACTCCTACAACCCTCACCAGAATGATCACTATCTCTACTCCTACATCCCACACCAGAATGATCACTATCTCTACTCCTACATGCCATGCCAGAATGATCACTATCTCTACTCCTACATTCCACGCCAGAATGATCACTTTCTCTACTCCAACATCCCACGCCAGAATGACCACTATCTCTACTCCTACATCCCACGCCAGAATGATCACTGTCTCTACTCCTACATCCACGCCAGAATGATCACTATCTCTACTCCTACATCCCAAGCCAGAATGATCACTATCTCTACTCCTACATCCCACGCCAGAATGATCACTATCTCTACTCCTACATCTCACGCCAGAATGATCACTGTCTCTACTCCTACATCCCACGCCAAAATGATCACTATCTCTACTCCTACATCCCACGCCAGAATGATCACTATTTCTACTCCTACATCCACGCCAGAATGATCACTGTCTCTACTCCTACATCGCACGCCAGAATGATCATTGTCTCTACTCCTACATCCCACCCCAGAATGATCACTGTCTCTACTCCTACATCCCACACCGTAAAGATCACTATCTCTACTCATACATCCCAGGGCAGAATGATCACTATCTCTACTCCTACATCCCACGCCAGAATGATCACTTTCTCTTCTCCTACATCCCACGCCAGAAGGATCACTATCTCTACTCCTACATCCCATGCCAGAATGACCACTATCTCTACTCCTACATCCCACGCCAGAATGATCACTGTCTCGACTCCTACATCCACGCCAGAATGATCACTGTCTCTACTCCTACATCCCACGCCAGAATGATCACTGTCTCTACTCCTACATCCCACGCCAGAATGAACACTGTCTCTACTCCTACATCCCACGCCAGAATGATCACTGTCTCTACTCCTACACCCCACGCTAGAATGATCACTGTCTCTACTCTTACATCCCATGCCAGAATGATCACTATCTCTACTCGTACACCCACGCCAGAATGATCACTGTCTCTACTCCTACATCCCACGCTAGAATGATCACTATCTCTACTCCTACAACCCTCACCAGAATGATCACTATCTCTACTCCTACATCCCACACCAGAATGATCACTATCTCTACTCCTACATGCCACGCCAGAATGATCACTATCTCTACTCCTACATCTCACGCCAGAATGATCACTATCTCTACTCCTACATCCCACGCCAGAATGATCACTATCTCTACTCCTACATCCCACTCCAGAATGATCACTATCTCTACTCCTACATCCCACGCCAGAATGATCACTGTCTCTACTCCTACATCACACACCAGAATGATCACTGTTTCTACTCCTACATCCCATGCCAGAATGATCACTGTCTCTACTCCTACATCCCATGCCAGAATGATCACTCTCTCTACTCCTACATCCCACGCCAGAATGTTCACTATCTCTACACCTACATCCCACGCCAGAATGATCACTGTCTCTACTCCTACATCCCACGCCAGAATGATCACTGTCTCTACTCCTACATCCCATGCCAGAATGATCACTGTCTCTACTCCTATATCCCACGCCAGAATGATCACTAGCTCTACTCCAACCTCCCACGCCAGAATGATCACTGTCTCTACTCCTACATCCACGCCAGAATGATCACTATCTCTACTCCTACATCCCACGCCAGAATGATCACTGTCTCTACTCCTACATCCCACGCCAGAATGCTCACTGTCTCTACTCCTACATCCCACGCCAGAATGATCACTATCTCTACTCCTACACCCCATGCCAGAATGATCACTGTCTCTACTCCTACATCCCACGCCAGAATGATCACTAGCTCTACTCGTACACCCACGCCAGAATGATCACTGTCTCTACTCCTACATCCCATGCCAGAATGATCACTATCTCTACTCCTACAACCCTCACTAGAATGATCACTAGCTCTACTCCTACATCCCACACCAGAATGATCACTATCTCTACTCCTACATGCCACGCCAGAATGATCACTATCTCTACTCCTACATCCCACGCCAGAATGATCACTATCTCTACTCCTACATCCCACGCCACAATGATCACTATCTCTACTCCTACATCCCATGCCAGAATGATCACTGTCTCTACTCCTACATCCCACGCCAGAATGTTCACTATCTCTACACCTACATCCCACGCCAGAATGATCACTGTCTCTACTCCTACATACCACGCCAGAATGATCACTGTCTCTACCACTACATCTCATGCCAGAATGATCACTGTCTCTACTCCTACATCCCACGCCAGAATGATCACTAGCTCTACTCCAACATCCCACGCCAGAATGATCACTATCTCTACTCCTACATCCCATGCCAGAATGATCACTATTTCTACTCCTAAATCCCATGCCAGAATGATCACTGTCTCTACTCCTACATCCCACGCCAGAATGATCACTGTCTCTACTCCTACATCCCACGCCAGAATGATCACTGTCTCTACTCCTACATCCCACGCCAGAATGATCACTATCTCTACTCCTACAACCCTCACCAGAATGATCACTATCTCTACTCCTACATCCCACACCAGAAT
Source organism: Ambystoma mexicanum (assembly GCF_040938575.1). Lineage (NCBI taxonomy): Eukaryota > Metazoa > Chordata > Amphibia > Caudata > Ambystomatidae > Ambystoma > Ambystoma mexicanum. Next base: position 11,226,997 of record NC_090931.1, on the reverse strand, counting down.
GATCACTATCTCTACTCCTACATGCCACGCCAGAATGATCACTATCTCTACTCCTACATCTCACGCCAGAATGATCACTATCTCTACTCCTACATCCCACGCCAGAATGATCACTATCTCTACTCCTACATCCCACTCCAGAATGATCACTATCTCTACTCCTACATCCCACGCCAGAATGATCACTGTCTCTACTCCTACATCACACACTAGAATGATCACTGTTTCTACTCCTACATCCCACGCCAGAATGATCACTGTCTCTACTCCTACATCCCATGCCAGAATGATCACTCTCTCTACTCCTACATCCCACGCCAGAATGTTCACTATCTCTACACCTACATCCCACGCCAGAATGATCACTGTCTCTACTCCTACATCCCACGCCAGAATGATCACTGTCTCTACTCCTACATCCCATGCCAGAATGATCACTGTCTCTACTCCTATATCCCACGCCAGCATGATCACTAGCTCTACTCCAACATCCCACGCCAGAATGATCACTGTCTCTACTCCTACATCCACGCCAGAATGATCACTATCTCTACTCCTACATCCCACGCCAGAATGATCACTGTCTCTACTCCTACATCCCACGCCAGAATGATCACTGTCTCTACTCCTACATCCCACGCCACAATGATCACTATCTCTACTCCTACACCCCACGCCAGAATGATCACTGTCTCTACTCCCACATCCCACGCCAGAATGATCACTAGCTCTACTCGTACACCCATGCCAGAATGATCACTGTCTCTACTCCTACATCCCATGCCAGAATGATCACTATCTCTACTCCTACAACCCTCACTAGAATGATCACTATCTCTACTCCTACATCCCACACCAGAATGATCATTATCTCTACTCCTACATGCCACGCCAGAATGATCACTATCTCTACTCCTACATCCCACGCCAGAATGATCACTATCTCTACTCCTACATCCCACGCCACAATCATCACTATCTCTACTCCTACATCCCACGCCAGAATGATCACTGTCTCTACTCCTACATCACACACCAGAATGATCACTGTTTCTACTCCTACATCCCACGCAAGAATGATCACTATCTCTACTCCTACATCCACGCGAGAATGATCACTATCTCTACTCCTACATCCCATGCCAGAATGATCACTGTCTCTACTCCTACATCCCACGCCAGAATGTTCACTATCTCTACACCTACATCCCACGCCAGAATGATCACTGTCTCTACTCCTACATCCCACGCCAGAATGATCACTGTCTCTACCACTACATCTCATGCCAGAATGATCACTGTCTCTACTCCTACATCCCACGCCAGAATGATCACTAGCTCTACTCCAACATCCCACGCCAGAATGATCACTAGCTCTACTCGTACACCCACACCAGAATGATCACTGTCTCTACTCCTACATCCCATGCCAGAATGATCACTATCTCTACTCCTACAACCCTCACTAGAATGATCACTATCTCTACTCCTACATCCCACACCAGAATGATCACTATCTCTACTCCTACATGCCAAGCCAGAATGATCACTATCTCTACTCCTACATCCCACGCCAGAATGATCACTATCTCTACTCCTACATCCCACGCCACAATGATCACTATCTCTACTCCTACATCCCACGCCAGAATGATCACTATCTCTACTCCTACATCCACGCGAGAATGATCACTATCTCTACTCCTACATCCCATGCCAGAATGATCACTGTCTCTACTCCTACATCCCACGCCAGAATGTTCACTATCTCTACACCTACATCCCATGCCAGAATGATCACTGTCTCTACTCCTACATCCCATGCCAGAATTATCACTCTCTCTACTCCTACATCCCACGCCAGAATGTTCACTATCTCTACACCTACATCCCACGCCAGAATGATCACTGTCTCTACTCCTACATCCCACGCCAGAATGATCACTGTCTCTACTCCTACATCCCATGCCAGAATGATCACTGTCTCTACTCCTATATCCCACGCCAGAATGATCACTAGCTCTACTCCAACCTCCCACGCCAGAATGATCACTGTCTCTACTCCTACATCCACGCCAGAATGATCACTATCTCTACTCCTACATCCCACGCCAGAATGATCACTGTCTCTACTCCTACATCCCACGCCAGAATGCTCACTGTCTCTACTCCTACATCCCACGCCAGAATGATCACTATCTCTACTCCTACACCCCATGCCAGAATGATCACTGTCTCTACTCCTACATCCCACGCCAGAATGATCACTAGCTCTACTCGTACACCCACGCCAGAATGATCACTGTCTCTACTCCTACATCCCATGCCAGAATGATCACTATCTCTACTCCTACAACCCTCACTAGAATGATCACTAGCTCTACTCCTACATCCCACACCAGAATGATCACTATCTCTACTCCTACATGCCACGCCAGAATGATCACTATCTCTACTCCTACATCCCACGCCAGAATGATCACTATCTCTACTCCTACATCCCACGCCACAATGATCACTATCTCTACTCCTACATCCCATGCCAGAATGATCACTGTCTCTACTCCTACATCCCACGCCAGAATGTTCACTATCTCTACACCTACATCCCACGCCAGAATGATCACTGTCTCTACTCCTACATACCACGCCAGAATGATCACTGTCTCTACCACTACATCTCATGCCAGAATGATCACTGTCTCTACTCCTACATCCCACGCCAGAATGATCACTAGCTCTACTCCAACATCCCACGCCAGAATGATCACTATCTCTACTCCTACATCCCATGCCAGAATGATCACTATTTCTACTCCTAAATCCCATGCCAGAATGATCACTATCTCTACTCCTACATCCCACGCCAGAATGATCACTGTCTCTACTCCTACATCCCACGCCAGAATGATCACTGTCTCTACTCCTACATCCCACGCCAGAATGATCACTATCTCTACTCCTACAACCCTCACCAGAATGATCACTATCTCTACTCCTACATCCCACACCAGAATGATCACTATCTCTACTCCTACATGCCACGCCAGAATGATCACTATCTCTACTCCTACATCTCACGCCAGAATGATCACTATCTCTACTCCTACATCCCACGCCAGAATGATCACTATCTCTACTCCTACATCCCACTCCAGAATGATCACTATCTCTACTCCTACATCCCACGCCAGAATGATCACTGTCTCTACTCCTACATCACACACTAGAATGATCACTGTTTCTACTCCTACATCCCACGCCAGAATGATCACTGTCTCTACTCCTACATCCCATGCCAGAATGATCACTCTCTCTACTCCTACATCCCACGCCAGAATGTTCACTATCTCTACACCTACATCCCACGCCAGAATGATCACTGTCTCTACTCCTACATCCCACGCCAGAATGATCACTGTCTCTACTCCTACATCCCATGCCAGAATGATCACTGTCTCTACTCCTATATCCCACGCCAGCATGATCACTAGCTCTACTCCAACATCCCACGCCAGAATGATCACTGTCTCTACTCCTACATCCACGCCAGAATGATCACTATCTCTACTCCTACATCCCACGCCAGAATGATCACTGTCTCTACTCCTACATCCCACGCCAGAATGATCACTGTCTCTACTCCTACATCCCACGCCACAATGATCACTATCTCTACTCCTACACCCCACGCCAGAATGATCACTGTCTCTACTCCCACATCCCACGCCAGAATGATCACTAGCTCTACTCGTACACCCATGCCAGAATGATCACTGTCTCTACTCCTACATCCCATGCCAGAATGATCACTATCTCTACTCCTACAACCCTCACTAGAATGATCACTATCTCTACTCCTACATCCCACACCAGAATGATCATTATCTCTACTCCTACATGCCACGCCAGAATGATCACTATCTCTACTCCTACATCCCACGCCAGAATGATCACTATCTCTACTCCTACATCCCACGCCACAATCATCACTATCTCTACTCCTACATCCCACGCCAGAATGATCACTGTCTCTACTCCTACATCACACACCAGAATGATCACTGTTTCTACTCCTACATCCCACGCAAGAATGATCACTATCTCTACTCCTACATCCACGCGAGAATGATCACTATCTCTACTCCTACATCCCATGCCAGAATGATCACTGTCTCTACTCCTACATCCCACGCCAGAATGTTCACTATCTCTACACCTACATCCCACGCCAGAATGATCACTGTCTCTACTCCTACATCCCACGCCAGAATGATCACTGTCTCTACCACTACATCTCATGCCAGAATGATCACTGTCTCTACTCCTACATCCCACGCCAGAATGATCACTAGCTCTACTCCAACATCCCACGCCAGAATGATCACTAGCTCTACTCGTACACCCACACCAGAATGATCACTGTCTCTACTCCTACATCCCATGCCAGAATGATCACTATCTCTACTCCTACAACCCTCACTAGAATGATCACTATCTCTACTCCTACATCCCACACCAGAATGATCACTATCTCTACTCCTACATGCCAAGCCAGAATGATCACTATCTCTACTCCTACATCCCACGCCAGAATGATCACTATCTCTACTCCTACATCCCACGCCACAATGATCACTATCTCTACTCCTACATCCCACGCCAGAATGATCACTATCTCTACTCCTACATCCACGCGAGAATGATCACTATCTCTACTCCTACATCCCATGCCAGAATGATCACTGTCTCTACTCCTACATCCCACGCCAGAATGTTCACTATCTCTACAGCTACATCCCACGCCAGAATGATCACTGTCTCTACTCCTACATCCCACGCCAGAATGATCACTGTCTCTACCACTACATCTCATGCCAGAATGATCACTGTCTCTACTCCTACATCCCACGCCAGAATGATCACTAGCTCTACTCCAACATCCCACGCCAGAATGATCACTATCTCTACTCCTACATCCCATGCCAGAATGATAACTATTTCTACTCCTAAATCCCATGCCAGAATGATCACTATCTCTACTCCTACATCCCACGCCAGAATGATCACTGTCTCTACTCCTACATCCCACGCCAGAATGATCACTGTCACTACTCCTACATCCCACGCCAGAATGATCACTATCTCTACTCCTACAACCCTCACCAGAATGATCACTATCTCTACTCCTACATCCCACACCAGAATGATCACTATCTCTACTCCTACATGCCACGCCAGAATGATCACTATCTCTACTCCTACATCTCACGCCAGAATGATCACTATCTCTACTCCTACATCCCACGCCAGAATGATCACTATCTCTACTCCTACATCCCACTCCAGAATGATCACTATCTCTACTCCTACATCCCACGCCAGAATGATCACTGTCTCTACTCCTACATCACACACCAGAATGATCACTGTTTCTACTCCTACATCCCACGCCAGAATGATCACTGTCTCTACTCCTACATCCCATGCCAGAATGATCACTCTCTCTACTCCTACATCCCACGCCAGAATGTTCACTATCTCTACACCTACATCCCATGCCAGAATGATCACTGTCTCTACTCCTACATCCCACGCCAGAATGATCACTGTCTCTACTCCTACATCCCATGCCAGAATGATCACTGTCTCTACTCCTATATCCCACGCCAGAATGATCACTAGCTCTACTCCAACATCCCACGCCAGAATGATCACTGTCTCTACTCCTACATCCACGCCAGAATGATCACTATATCTACTCCTACATCCCACGCCAGAATGATCACTGTCTCTACTCCTACATCCCACGCCAGAATGATCACTGTCTCTACTCCTACATCCCACGCCAGAATGATCACTATCTCTACTCCTACACCCCACGCCAGAATGATCACTGTCTCTACTCCCACATCCCACGCCAGAATGATCACTAGCTCTACTCGTACACCCATGCCAGAATGATCACTGTCTCTACTCCTACATCCCATGCCAGAATGATCACTATCTCTACTCCTACAACCCTCACTAGAATGATCACTATCTCTACTCCTACATCCCACACCAGAATGATCACTATCTCTACTCCTACATGCCACGCCAGAATGATCACTATCTCTACTCCTACATCCCACGCCAGAATGATCACTATCTCTACTCCTACATCCCACGCCACAATCATCACTATCTCTACTCCTACATCCCACGCCAGAATGATCACTGTCTCTACTCCTACATCACACACCAGAATGATCACTGTTTCTACTCCTACATCCCACGCAAGAATGATCACTATCTCTACTCCTACATCCACGCGAGAATGATCACTATCTCTACTCCTACATCCCATGCCAGAATGATCACTGTCTCTACTCCTACATCCCACGCCAGAATGTTCACTATCTCTACACCTACATCCCACGCCAGAATGATCACTGTCTCTACTCCTACATCCCACGCCAGAATGATCACTGTCTCTACCACTACATCTCATGCCAGAATGATCACTGTCTCTACTCCTACATCCCACGCCAGAATGATCACTAGCTCTACTCCAACATCCCACGCCAGAATGATCACTATCTCTACTCCTACATCCCATGCCAGAATGATCACTATTTCTACTCCTTAATCCCATGCCAGAATGATCACTATCTCTACTCCTACATCCCACGCCAGAATGATCACTGTCTCTACTCCTACATCCCACGCCAGAATGATCACTGTCTCTACACCTACATCCCACGCCAGAATGATCACTGTCTCTACTCCTACATCCCACGCCAGAATGATCACTATCTCTACTCCAACATCCCACGCCAGAATGTGCACTATCTCTACTCTTACATCCCACGCCAGAATGATCACTATCTCTACTCCTACATCCCATGCCAGAATGATCACTATCTCTACTCCTACATCCCACACCAGAATGATCACTATCTCTACTCCTACATCCACGCCAGAATGATCACTATCTCTACTCCTACATCGCACGCCAGAATGATCACTGTCTCTACTCCTACATCCCACGCCAGAATGATCACTGTCTCTACTCCTACATCCCACGCCAGAATGATCACTATCTCTACTCCAACATCCCACGCCAGAATGTGCACTATCTCTACTCCTACATCCCACGCCAGAATGATCACTTTCTCTATTCCTACATCCCACACCAGAAAGATCACTGTCTCTACTCCTACATCCCACACCAGAAAGATCACTGTCTCTACTCCAACATCCCACACCAGAAAGATCACTGTCTCTACTCCTACATCCCACGCCAGAATAATCACTATCTCTACTCCTACATCCTCGCCATAATGATCACTATCTCTACTCCTACATCCCACACCAGAATGATCACTATCTCTACTCCTACATCCCATGCCAGAATGATCACTATCTCTACTCATACATCCCACGCCAGAATGATCACTACCTCTACTCCTACATCCGACGCCAGAAAGATCACTATCTCTACTCCTACATCCCACGCCAGAATGATCACTATCTCTATTCCTACATCCCACACCAGAAAGATCACTGTCTCTGCTCCTACATCCCACACCAGAAAGATCACTGTCTCTACTCCAACATCCCACACCAGAAAGATCACTGTCTCTACTCCTACATCCCACGCCAGAATGATCACTATCTCTACTCCTACATCCCACGCCAGAATGATCACTATCTCTACTCCTACATCCCATGCCAGAATGATCACTATCTCTACTCCTACATCCCACACCAGAATGATCACTATCTCTACTCCTACATCCACGCCAGAATGATCACTATCTCTACTCCTACATCACACGCCAGAATGATCACTGTCTCTACTCCTACATCCCACGCCAGAATGATCACTGTCTCTACTCCTACATCCCACGCCAGAATGATCACTATCTCTACTCCAACATCCCAAACCAGAATGTGCACTATCTCTACTCCTACATCCCACGCCAGAATGATCACTATCTCTATTCCTACATCCCACACTAGAAAGATCACTGTCTCTACTCCTACATCCCACACCAGAAAGATCACTGTCTCTACTCCTACATCCCACGCCAGAATAATCACTATCTCTACTTCTACATCCTCGCCATAATGATCACTATCTCTACTCCTACATCCCATGCCAGAATGATCACTATCTCTACTCATACATCCCACGCCAGAATGATCACTACCTCTACTCCTACATCCGACGCCAGAACGATCACTATCTCTACTCCTACATCCCACACCAGAACGATCGTTATCTCTACTCCTACATCCCACGCCAGAAAGATCACTATCTCTACTTCTACATCCCACACCAGAATGATCACTGTCTCTACTTGAAACATCCAACGCCAGAAAGATCGCTATCTCTACTCCTACATCCCACACCAGAACGATCGTTATCTCTACTCCTACATCCCACGCCAGAAAGATCACTATCTCTACTTCTACATCCCACACCAGAATGATCACTGTCTCTACTTGAAACATCCCACGCCAGAAGGATCACTATCTCTACTCCTACATCCCACACCAGAATGATCACTATCTCTACTCCTACATCCCACGCCAGAATGAGCACTATCTCTACTCCTACATCCCACGCCAGAATGATCACTATCTCTACTCCTACATCCCACGCCAGAATGATCACTGTCTCTACTCCTACATCCCATGCCAGAATGATCACTGTCCCTACTCCTGCATCCCACGCCAGAATGATCACTATCTCTACTCCTACACTCCATGTAAGAATGATCACTGTCTCTACTCCTAAATCCCCCACCAGAATGTTCACTATCTCTACTCCTACACCCACGCCAGAATGATAACTGTCTCTACTCCTACATCCCACGCCAGAATGATCACTATCTCTACTCCTACAACCCTCACCAGAATGATCATTATCTCTACTCCTACATCCCACACCAGAATGATCACTATCTCTACTCCTACATGCCACGCCAGAATGATCACTATCTCTACTCCTACATCTCACGCCAGAATGATCACTATCTCTACTCCTACATCCCACGCCAGAATGATCACTATCTCTACTCCTACATCCCACTCCAGAATGATCACTATCTCTACTCCTACATCCCACGCCAGAATGATCACTGTCTCTACTCCTACATCACACACCAGAATGATCACTGTTTCTACTCCTACATCCCACGCCAGAATGATCACTGTCTCTACTCCTACATCCCATGCCAGAATGATCACTCTCTCTACTCCTACATCCCACGCCAGAATGTTCACTATCTCTACACCTACATCCCACGCCAGAATGATCACTGTCTCTACTCCTACATCCCACGCCAGAATGATCACTGTCTGTACTCCTACATCCCATGCCAGAATGATCACTGTCTCTACTCCTATATCCCACGCCAGAATGATCACTAGCTCTACTCCAACATCCCATGCCAGAATGATCACTGTCTCTACTCCTACATCCACGCCAGAATGATCACTATCTCTACTCCTACATCGCACGCCAGAATGATCACTGTCTCTACTCCTACATCCCACGCCAGAATGATCACTGTCTCTACTCCTACATCCCACGCCAGAATGATCACTATCTCTACTCCAACATCCCACGCCAGAATGTGCACTATCTCTACTCCTACATCCCACGCCAGAATGATCACTATCTCTATTCCTACATCCCACACCAGAAAGATCACTGTCTCTACTCCTACATCCCACACCAGAAAGATCACTGTCTCTACTCCAACATCCCACACCAGAAAGATCACTGTCTCTACTCCTACATCCCACGCCAGAATAATCACTATCTCTACTCCTACATCCTCGCCATAATGATCACTATCTCTACTCCTACATCCCACACCAGAATGATCACTATCTCTACTCCTACATCCCATGCCAGAATGATCACTATCTCTACTCATACATCCCACGCCAGAATGATCACTACCTCTACTCCTACATCCGACGCCAGAACGATCACTATCTCTACTCCTACATCCCACACCAGAACGATCGTTATCTCTACTCCTACATCCCACGCCAGAAAGATCACTATCTCTACTCCTACATCCCACGCCAGAATGATCACTATCTCTATTCCTACATCCCACACCAGAAAGATCACTGTCTCTACTCCTACATCCCACACCAGAAAGATCACTGTCTCTACTCCAACATCCCACACCAGAAAGATCACTGTCTCTACTCCTACATCCCACGCCAGAATGATCACTATCTCTACTCCTACATCCCATGCCAGAATGATCACTATCTCTACTCCTACATCCCACACCAGAATGATCACTATCTCTACTCCTACATCCACGCCAGAATGATCACTATCTCTACTCCTACATCACACGCCAGAATGATCACTGTCTCTACTCCTACATCCCACGCCAGAATGATCACTGTCTCTACTCCTACATCCCACGCCAGAATGATCACTATCTCTACTTCAACATCCCAAACCAGAATGTGCACTATCTCTACTCCTACATCCCATGCCAGAATGATCACTATTTCTACTCCTAAATCCCATGCCAGAATGATCACTATCTCTACTCCTACATCCCACGCCAGAATGATCACTGTCTCTACTCCTACATCCCACGCCAGAATGATAACTGTCTCTACACCTACATCCCACGCCAGAATGATCACTGTCTCTACTCCTACATCCCACGCCAGAATGATAACTGTCTCTACACCTACATCCCACGCCAGAATGATCACTATCTCTACTCCAACATCCCACGCCAGAATGTGCACTATCTCTACTCCTACATCCCACGCCAGAATGATCACTATCTCTATTCCTACATCCCACACCAGAAAGATCACTGTCTCTACTCCTACATCCCACACCAGAAAGATCACTGTCTCTACTCCAACATCCCACACCAGAAAGATCACTGTCTCTACTCCTACATCCCACGCCAGAATAATCACTATCTCTACTCCTACATCCTCGCCATAATGATCACTATCTCTACTCCTACATCCCACACCAGAATGATCACTATATCTACTCCTACATCCCATGGCAGAATGATCACTATCTCTACTCATACATCCCACGCCAGAATGATCACTACCTCTACTCCTACATCCGACGCCAGAACGATCACTATCTCTACTCCTACATCCCACACCAGAACGATCGTTATCTCTACTCCTACATCCCACGCCAGAAAGATCACTATCTCTACTCCTACATCCCACGCCAGAATGATCACTATCTCTATTCCTACATCCCACACCAGAAAGATCACTGTCTCTACTCCTACATCCCACACCAGAAAGATCACTGTCTCTACTCCAACATCCCACACCAGAAAGATCACTGTCTCTACTCCTACATCCTACGCCAGAATAATCACTATCTCTACTCCTACATCCCACGCCAGAATGATCACTATCTCTACTCCTACATCCCATGCCAGAATGATCACTATCTCTACTCCTACATCCCACACCAGAATGATCACTATCTCTACTCCTACATCCACGCCAGAATGATCACTATCTCTACTTCTACATCACACGCCAGAATGATCACTGTCTCTACTCCTACATCCCACGCCAGAATGATCACTGTCTCTACTCCTACATCCCACGCCAGAATGATCACTATCTCTACTTCAACATCCCAAACCAGAATGTGCACTATCTCTACTCCTACATCCCACGCCAGAATGATCACTATCTCTATTCCTACATCCCACACTAGAAAGATCACTGTCTCTACTCCTACATCCCACACCAGAAAGATCACTGTCTCTACTCCAACATCCCACACCAGAAAGATCACTGTCTCTACTCCTACATCCCACGCCAGAATAATCACTATCTCTACTCCTACATCCTCGCCATAATGATCACTATCTCTACTCCTACATCCCATGCCAGAATGATCACTATCTCTACTCATACATCCCACGCCAGAATGATCACTACCTCTACTCCTACATCCGACGCCAGAACGATCACTATCTCTACTCCTACATCCCACACCAGAACGATCGTTATCTCTACTCCTACATCCCACGCCAGAAAGATCACTATCTCTACTCCTACATCCCACACCAGAATGATCACTGCCTCTACTTGAAACATCCAACGCCAGAAAGATCGCTATCTCTACTCCAACATCCCACGCCAGAAGGATCACTATCTCTACTCCTACATCCCACACCAGAATGATCACTATCTCTACTCCTACATCCCACACCAGAATGATCACTGTCTCTACTTGAAACATCCAACGCCAGAAAGATCGCTATCTCTACTCCAACATCCCACGCCAGAAGGATCACTATCTCTACTCCTACATCCCACACCAGAATGATCACTATCTCTACTCCTACATCCCACGCCAGAATGAGCACTATCTCTACTCCTACATCCCACGCCAGAATGATCACTATCTCTACTTCTACATCCCACGCCAGAATGATCACTGTCTCTACTCCTACATCCCATGCCAGAATGATCAATGTCCCTACTCCTGCATCCCACGCCAGAATGATCACTATCTCTACTCCTACACTCCATGTAAGAATGATCACTGTCTCTACTCCTAAATCCCCCGCCAGAATGATCACTATCTCTACTCCTACACCCACTCCAGAATGATAACTGTCTCTACTCCTACATTCCACGCCAGAATGATAACTGTCTGTACTCCTACATCCCACGCCAGAATGATCACTATCTCTACTCCTACATCCCACACCAGAATGATCACTATCTCTACTCCTACATGCCACGTAAGAATGATCACTATCTCTACTCCTACATCTCATGCCCGAATGATCTCTATCTCTACTCCTACATCCCACACCAGAATGATCACTATCCTTACTCCTACATCCCACTCCAGAATGATCACTATCACTACTCCTACATCCCACGCCAGAATGATCACTGTCTCTACTCCTACATCACACAACAGAATGATAACTGTCTGTACTCCTACATCCCACGCCAGAAAGATCACTGTCTGTACTCCTATTTCCCATGCCAGAATGATCACTATCTCTACTCCTACATCCCACGCCAGAATGATCAATGTCTCTACTCCTACATCCCACGCCAGAATGATCACTGTCTCTACTCCTACATCCCACGCCAGAAAGATCACTATCTCTACTCCTATATCCCACGCCAAAATGATCACTGTCTCTACTCCTACATCCCACGCCAGAATGATCACTGTCTCTATTCCTACATCCCATGCCAGAATTAACACTATCTCTACTCCCACATCCCACACCAGAATGATCACTATCTCTACTCCTACATCCCAAGCCAGAATGATCACTGTCTCTACTCCTACATCCCACGCCAGAATAATCACTATCTCTACTCCTACATCCCACGCCAGAATGATCACTGTCTCTACTCCTACATCCCACGCCAAAATGATCACTATCTCTACTCCTACATGCCACGCCAGAATGATCACTATCTCTACTCCTACATCCCACGCCAGAATGATCACTATCTCTACTCCTACATCCCACGCCACAATCATCACTATCTCTACTCCTACATCCCACGCCAGAATGATCACTGTCTCTACTCCTACATCACACACCAGAATGATCACTGTTTCTACTCCTACATCCCACGCAAGAATGATCACTATCTCTACTCCTACATCCACGCGAGAATGATCACTATCTCTACTCCTACATCCCATGCCAGAATGATCACTGTCTCTACTCCTACATCCCACGCCAGAATGTTCACTATCTCTACACCTACATCCCACGCGAGAATGATCACTGTCTCTACTCCTACATCCCACGCCAGAATGATCACTGTCTCTACCACTACATCTCATGCCAGAATGATCACTGTCTCTACTCCTACATCCCACGCCAGAATGATCACTAGCTCTACTCCAACATCCCACGCCAGAATGATCACTAGCTCTACTCGTACACCCACACCAGAATGATCACTGTCTCTACTCCTACATCCCATGCCAGAATGATCACTATCTCTACTCCTACAACCCTCACTAGAATGATCACTATCTCTACTCCTACATCCCACACCAGAATGATCACTATCTCTACTCCTACATGCCAAGCCAGAATGATCACTATCTCTACTCCTACATCCCACGCCAGAATGATCACTATCTCTACTCCTACATCCCACGCCACAATGATCACTATCTCTACTCCTACATCCCACGCCAGAATGATCACTATCTCTACTCCTACATCCACGCGAGAATGATCACTATCTCTACTCCTACATCCCATGCCAGAATGATCACTGTCTCTACTCCTACATCCCACGCCAGAATGTTCACTATCTCTACACCTACATCCCACGCCAGAATGATCACTGTCTCTACTCCTACATCCCACGCCAGAATGATCACTGTCTCTACCACTACATCTCATGCCAGAATGATCACTGTCTCTACTCCTACATCCCACGCCAGAATGATCACTAGCTCTACTCCAACATCCCACGCCAGAATGATCACTATCTCTACTCCTACATCCCATGCCAGAATGATAACTATTTCTACTCCTAAATCCCATGCCAGAATGATCACTATCTCTACTCCTACATCCCACGCCAGAATGATCACTGTCTCTACTCCTACATCCCACGCCAGAATGATCACTGTCTCTACTCCTACATCCCACGCCAGAATGATCACTATCTCTACTCCTACAACCCTCACCAGAATGATCACTATCTCTACTCCTACATCCCACACCAGAATGATCACTATCTCTACTCCTACATGCCACGCCAGAATGATCACTATCTCTACTCCTACATCTCACGCCAGAATGATCACTATCTCTACTCCTACATCCCACGCCAGAATGATCACTATCTCTACTCCTACATCCCACTCCAGAATGATCACTATCTCTACTCCTACATCCCACGCCAGAATGATCACTGTCTCTACTCCTACATCACACACCAGAATGATCACTGTTTCTACTCCTACATCCCACGCCAGAATGATCACTGTCTCTACTCCTACATCCCATGCCAGAATGATCACTCTCTCTACTCCTACATCCCACGCCAGAATGTTCACTATCTCTACACCTACATCCCATGCCAGAATGATCACTGTCTCTACTCCTACATCCCAAGCCAGAATGATCACTGTCTCTACTCCTACATCCCATGCCAGAATGATCACTGTCTCTACTCCTATATCCCACGCCAGAATGATCACTAGCTCTACTCCAACATCCCACGCCAGAATGATCACTGTCTCTACTCCTACATCCACGCCAGAATGATCACTATATCTACTCCTACATCCCACGCCAGAATGATCACTGTCTCTACTCCTACATCCCATGCCAGAATGATCACTGTCTCTACTCCTACATCCCACGCCAGAATGATCACTATCTCTACTCCTACACCCCACGCCAGAATGATCACTGTCTCTACTCCCACATCCCACGCCAGAATGATCACTAGCTCTACTCGTACACCCATGCCAGAATGATCACTGTCTCTACTCCTACATCCCATGCCAGAATGATCACTATCTCTACTCCTACAACCCTCACTAGAATGATCACTATCTCTACTCCTACATCCCACACCAGAATGATCACTATCTCTACTCCTACATGCCACGCCAGAATGATCACTATCTCTACTCCTACATCCCACGCCAGAATGATCACTATCTCTACTCCTACATCCCACGCCACAATCATCACTATCTCTACTCCTACATCCCACGCCAGAATGATCACTGTCTCTACTCCTACATCACACACCAGAATGATCACTGTTTCTACTCCTACATCCCACGCAAGAATGATCACTATCTCTACTCCTACATCCACGCGAGAATGATCAATATCTCTACTCCTACATCCCATGCCAGAATGATCACTGTCTCTACTCCTACATCCCACGCCAGAATGTTCACTATCTCTACACCTACATCCCACGCCAGAATGATCACTGTCTCTACTCCTACATCCCACGCCAGAATGATCACTGTCTCTACCACTACATCTCATGCCAGAATGATCACTGTCTCTACTCCTACATCCCACGCCAGAATGATCACTAGCTCTACTCCAACATCCCACGCCAGAATGATCACTATCTCTACTCCTACATCCCATGCCAGAATGATCACTATTTCTACTCCTTAATCCCATGCCAGAATGATCACTATCTCTACTCCTACATCCCACGCCAGAATGATCACTGTCTCTACTCCTACATCCCACGCCAGAATGATCACTGTCTCTACACCTACATCCCACGCCAGAATGATCACTGTCTCTACTCCTACATCCCACGCCAGAATGATCACTATCTCTACTCCAACATCCCACGCCAGAATGTGCACTATCTCTACTCTTACATCCCACGCCAGAATGATCACTATCTCTACTCCTACATCCCATGCCAGAATGATCACTATCTCTACTCCTACATCCCACACCAGAATGATCACTATCTCTACTCCTACATCCACGCCAGAATGATCACTATCTCTACTCCTACATCGCACGCCAGAATGATCACTGTCTCTACTCCTACATCCCACGCCAGAATGATCACTGTCTCTACTCCTACATCCCACGCCAGAATGATCACTATCTCTACTCCTACATCCCACGCCAGAATGATCACTATCTCTATTCCTACATCCCACACCAGAAAGATCACTGTCTCTACTCCTACATCCCACACCAGAAAGATCACTGTCTCTACTCCAACATCCCACACCAGAAAGATCACTGTCTCTACTCCTACATCCCACGCCAGAATAATCACTATCTCTACTCCTACATCCTCGCCATAATGATCACTATCTCTACTCCTACATCCCACACCAGAATGATCACTATCTCTACTCCTACATCCCATGCCAGAATGATCACTATCTCTACTCATACATCCCACGCCAGAATGATCACTACCTCTACTCCTACATCCGACGCCAGAAAGATCACTATCTCTACTCCTACATCCCACGCCAGAATGATCACTATCTCTATTCCTACATCCCACACCAGAAAGATCACTGTCTCTGCTCCTACATCCCACACCAGAAAGATCACTGTCTCTACTCCAACATCCCACACCAGAAAGATCACTGTCTCTACTCCTACATCCCACGCCAGAATGATCACTATCTCTACTCCTACATCCCACGCCAGAATGATCACTATCTCTACTCCTACATCCCATGCCAGAATGATCACTATCTCTACTCCTACATCCCACACCAGAATGATCACTATCTCTACTCCTACATCCACGCCAGAATGATCACTATCTCTACTCCTACATCACACGCCAGAATGATCACTGTCTCTACTCCTACATCCCACGCCAGAATGATCACTGTCTCTACTCCTACATCCCACGCCAGAATGATCACTATCTCTACTCCAACATCCCAAACCAGAATGTGCACTATCTCTACTCCTACATCCCACGCCAGAATGATCACTATCTCTATTCCTACATCCCACACTAGAAAGATCACTGTCTCTACTCCTACATCCCACACCAGAAAGATCACTGTCTCTACTCCTACATCCCACGCCAGAATAATCACTATCTCTACTCCTACATCCTCGCCATAATGATCACTATCTCTACTCCTACATCCCATGCCAGAATGATCACTATCTCTACTCATACATCCCACGCCAGAATGATCACTACCTCTACTCCTACATCCGACGCCAGAACGATCACTATCTCTACTCCTACATCCCACACCAGAACGATCGTTATCTCTACTCCTACATCCCACGCCAGAAAGATCACTATCTCTACTTCTACATCCCACACCAGAATGATCACTGTCTCTACTTGAAACATCCAACGCCAGAAAGATCGCTATCTCTACTCCTACATCCCACACCAGAACGATCGTTATCTCTACTCCTACATCCCACGCCAGAAAGATCACTATCTCTACTTCTACATCCCACACCAGAATGATCACTGTCTCTACTTGAAACATCCCACGCCAGAAGGATCACTATCTCTACTCCTACATCCCACACCAGAATGATCACTATCTCTACTCCTACATCCCACGCCAGAATGAGCACTATCTCTACTCCTACATCCCACGCCAGAATGATCACTATCTCTACTCCTACATCCCACGCCAGAATGATCACTGTCTCTACTCCTACATCCCATGCCAGAATGATCACTGTCCCTACTCCTGCATCCCACGCCAGAATGATCACTATCTCTACTCCTACACTCCATGTAAGAATGATCACTGTCTCTACTCCTAAATCCCCCACCAGAATGTTCACTATCTCTACTCCTACACCCACGCCAGAATGATAACTGTCTCTACTCCTACATCCCACGCCAGAATGATCACTATCTCTACTCCTACAACCCTCACCAGAATGATCATTATCTCTACTCCTACATCCCACACCAGAATGATCACTATCTCTACTCCTACATGCCACGCCAGAATGATCACTATCTCTACTCCTACATCTCACGCCAGAATGATCACTATCTCTACTCCTACATCCCACGCCAGAATGATCACTATCTCTACTCCTACATCCCACTCCAGAATGATCACTATCTCTACTCCTACATCCCACGCCAGAATGATCACTGTCTCTACTCCTACATCACACACCAGAATGATCACTGTTTCTACTCCTACATCCCACGACAAGAATGATCACTGTCTCTACTCCTACATCCCATGCCAGAATGATCACTCTCTCTACTCCTACATCCCACGCCAGAATGTTCACTATCTCTACACCTACATCCCACGCCAGAATGATCACTGTCTCTACTCCTACATCCCACGCCAGAATGATCACTGTCTGTACTCCTACATCCCATGCCAGAATGATCACTGTCTCTACTCCTATATCCCACGCCAGAATGATCACTAGCTCTACTCCAACATCCCATGCCAGAATGATCACTGTCTCTACTCCTACATCCACGCCAGAATGATCACTATCTCTACTCCTACATCGCACGCCAGAATGATCACTGTCTCTACTCCTACATCCCACGCCAGAATGATCACTGTCTCTACTCCTACATCCCACGCCAGAATGATCACTATCTCTACTCCAACATCCCACGCCAGAATGTGCACTATCTCTACTCCTACATCCCACGCCAGAATGATCACTATCTCTATTCCTACATCCCACACCAGAAAGATCACTGTCTCTACTCCTACATCCCACACCAGAAAGATCACTGTCTCTACTCCAACATCCCACACCAGAAAGATCACTGTCTCTACTCCTACATCCCACGCCAGAATAATCACTATCTCTACTCCTACATCCTCGCCATAATGATCACTATCTCTACTCCTACATCCCACACCAGAATGATCACTATCTCTACTCCTACATCCCATGCCAGAATGATCACTATCTCTACTCATACATCCCACGCCAGAATGATCACTACCTCTACTCCTACATCCGACGCCAGAACGATCACTATCTCTACTCCTACATCCCACACCAGAACGATCGTTATCTCTACTCCTACATCCCACGCCAGAAAGATCACTATCTCTACTCCTACATCCCACGCCAGAATGATCACTATCTCTATTCCTACATCCCACACCAGAAAGATCACTGTCTCTACTCCTACATCCCACACCAGAAAGATCACTGTCTCTACTCCAACATCCCACACCAGAAAGATCACTGTCTCTACTCCTACATCCCACGCCAGAAAGATCACTGTCTCTACTCCTACATCCCATGCCAGAATGATCACTATCTCTACTCCTACATCCCACACCAGAATGATCACTATCTCTACTCCTACATCCACGCCAGAATGATCACTATCTCTACTCCTACATCACACGCCAGAATGATCACTGTCTCTACTCCTACATCCCACGCCAGAATGATCACTGTCTCTACTCCTACATCCCACGCCAGAATGATCACTATCTCTACTTCAACATCCCAAACCAGAATGTGCACTATCTCTACTCCTACATCCCATGCCAGAATGATCACTATTTCTACTCCTAAATCCCATGCCAGAATGATCACTATCTCTACTCCTACATCCCACGCCAGAATGATCACTGTCTCTACTCCTACAACCCACGCCAGAATGATAACTGTCTCTACACCTACATCCCACGCCAGAATGATCACTGTCTCTACTCCTACATCCCACGCCAGAATGATCACTATCTCTGCTCCAACATCCCACGCCAGAATGTGCACTATCTCTACTCTTACATCCCACGCCAGAATGATCACTATCTCTACTCCTACATCCCATGCCAGAATGATCACTATCTCTACTCCTACATCCCACACCAGAATGATCACTATCTCTACTCCTACATCCACGCCAGAATGATCACTATCTCTACTCCTACATCGCACGCCAGAATGATCACTGTCTCTACTCCTACATCCCACGCCAGAATGATCACTGTCTCTACTCCTACATCCCACGCCAGAATGATCACTATCTCTATTCCTACATCCCACACCAGAAAGATCACTGTCTCTACTTCTACATCCCACACCAGAAAGATCACTGTCTCTACTCCAACATCCCACACCAGAAAGATCACTGTCTCTACTCCTACATCCCACGCCAGAATAATCACTATCTCTACTCCTACATCCTCGCCATAATGATCACTATCTCTACTCCTACATCCCACACCAGAATGATCACTATCTCTACTCCTACATCCCATGCCAGAATGATCACTATCTCTACTCATACATCCCACGCCAGAATGATCACTACCTCTACTCCTACATCCGACGCCAGAACGATCACTATCTCTACTCCTACATCCCACACCAGAACGATCGTTATCTCTACTCCTACATCCCACGCCAGAAAGATCACTATCTCTACTCCTACATCCCACGCCAGAATGATCACTATCTCTATTCCTACATCCCACACCAGAAAGATCACTGTCTCTACTCCTACATCCCACACCAGAAAGATCACTGTCTCTACTCCAACATCCCACACCAGAAAGATCACTGTCTCTACTCCTACATCCTACGCCAGAATAATCACTATCTCTACTCCTACATCCCACGCCAGAATGATCACTATCTCTACTCCTACATCCCATGCCAGAATGATCACTATCTCTACTCCTACATCCCACACCAGAATGATCACTATCTCTACTCCTACATCCACGCCAGAATGATCACTATCTCTACTCCTACATCACACGCCAGAATGATCACTGTCTCTACTCCTACATCCCACGCCAGAATGATCACTGTCTCTACTCCTACATCCCACGCCAGAATGATCACTATCTCTACTTCAACATCCCAAACCAGAATGTGCACTATCTCTACTCCTACATCCCACGCCAGAATGATCACTATTTCTATTCCTACATCCCACACTAGAAAGATCACTGTCTCTACTCCTACATCCCACACCAGAAAGATCACTGTCTCTACTCCAACATCCCACACCAGAAAGATCACTGTCTCTACTCCTACATCCCACGCCAGAATAATCACTATCTCTACTCCTACATCCTCGCCATAATGATCACTATCTCTACTCCTACATCCCATGCCAGAATGATCACTATCTCTACTCATACATCCCACGCCAGAATGATCACTACCTCTACTCCTACATCCGACGCCAGAACGATCACTATCTCTACTCCTACATCCCACACCAGAACGATCGTTATCTCTACTCCTACATCCCACGCCAGAAAGATCACTATCTCTACTCTTACATCCCACACCAGAATGATCACTGTCTCTACTTGAAACATCCAACGCCAGAAAGATCGCTATCTCTACTCCAACATCCCACGCCAGAAGGATCACTATCTCTACTCCTACATCCCACACCAGAATGATCACTATCTCTACTCCTACATCCCACACCAGAATGATCACTGTCTCTACTTGAAACATCCAACGCCAGAAAGATCGCTATCTCTACTCCAACATCCCACGCCAGAAGGATCACTATCTCTACTCCTACATCCCACACCAGAATGATCACTATCTCTACTCCTACATCCCACGCCAGAATGAGCACTATCTCTACTCCTACATCCCACGCCAGAATGATCACTATCTCTACTTCTACATCCCACGCCAGAATGATCACTGTCTCTACTCCTACATCCCATGCCAGAATGATCAATGTCCCTACTCCTGCATCCCACGCCAGAATGATCACTATCTCTACTCCTACACTCCATGTAAGAATGATCACTGTCTCTACTCCTAAATCCCCCGCCAGAATGATCACTATCTCTACTCCTACACCCACGCCAGAATGATAACTGTCTCTACTCCTACATTCCACGCCAGAATGATAACTGTCTGTACTCCTACATCCCACGCCAGAATGATCACTATCTCTACTCCTACATCCCACACCAGAATGATCACTATCTCTACTCCTACATGCCACGTAAGAATGATCACTATCTCTACTCCTACATCTCATGCCCGAATGATCTCTATCTCTACTCCTACATCCCACACAAGAATGATCACTATCCTTACTCCTACATCCCACTCCAGAATGATCACTATCACTACTCCTACATCCCACGCCAGAATGATCACTGTCTCTACTCCTACATCACACACCAGAATGATAACTGTCTGTACTCCTACATCCCACGCCAGAAAGATCACTGTCTCTACTCCTACATCCCATGCCAGAATGATCACTCTCTCTACTCCTACATCCCACGCCAGAATGTTCACTATCTCTACACCTACATCCCACGCCAGAATGATCACTGTCTCTACTCCTACATCCCACGCCAGAATGATCACTGTCTGTACTCCTACATCCCATGCCAGAATGATCACTGTCTCTACTCCTATATCCCACGCCAGAATGATCACTAGCTCTACTCCAACATCCCATGCCAGAATGATCACTGTCTCTACTCCTACATCCACGCCAGAATGATCACTATCTCTACTCCTACATCGCACGCCAGAATGATCACTGTCTCTACTCCTACATCCCACGCCAGAATGATCACTGTCTCTACTCCTACATCCCACGCCAGAATGATCACTATCTCTACTCCAACATCCCACGCCAGAATGTGCACTATCTCTACTCCTACATCCCACGCCAGAATGATCACTATCTCTATTCCTACATCCCACACCAGAAAGATCACTGTCTCTACTCCTACATCCCACACCAGAAAGATCACTGTCTCTACTCCAACATCCCACACCAGAAAGATCACTGTCTCTACTCCTACATCCCACGCCAGAATAATCACTATCTCTACTCCTACATCCTCGCCATAATGATCACTATCTCTACTCCTACATCCCACACCAGAATGATCACTATCTCTACTCCTACATCCCATGCCAGAATGATCACTATCTCTACTCATACATCCCACGCCAGAATGATCACTACCTCTACTCCTACATCCGACGCCAGAACGATCACTATCTCTACTCCTACATCCCACACCAGAACGATCGTTATCTCTACTCCTACATCCCACGCCAGAAAGATCACTATCTCTACTCCTACATCCCACGCCAGAATGATCACTATCTCTATTCCTACATCCCACACCAGAAAGATCACTGTCTCTACTCCTACATCCCACACCAGAAAGATCACTGTCTCTACTCCAACATCCCACACCAGAAAGATCACTGTCTCTACTCCTACATCCCACGCCAGAAAGATCACTGTCTCTACTCCTACATCCCATGCCAGAATGATCACTATCTCTACTCCTACATCCCACACCAGAATGATCACTATCTCTACTCCTACATCCACGCCAGAATGATCACTATCTCTACTCCTACATCACACGCCAGAATGATCACTGTCTCTACTCCTACATCCCACGCCAGAATGATCACTGTCTCTACTCCTACATCCCACGCCAGAATGATCACTATCTCTACTTCAACATCCCAAACCAGAATGTGCACTATCTCTACTCCTACATCCCATGCCAGAATGATCACTATTTCTACTCCTAAATCCCATGCCAGAATGATCACTATCTCTACTCCTACATCCCACGCCAGAATGATCACTGTCTCTACTCCTACATCCCACGCCAGAATGATAACTGTCTCTACACCTACATCCCACGCCAGAATGATCACTGTCTCTACTCCTACATCCCACGCCAGAATGATCACTATCTCTGCTCCAACATCCCACGCCAGAATGTGCACTATCTCTACTCTTACATCCCACGCCAGAATGATCACTATCTCTACTCCTACATCCCATGCCAGAATGATCACTATCTCTACTCCTACATCCCACACCAGAATGATCACTATCTCTACTCCTACATCCACGCCAGAATGATCACTATCTCTACTCCTACATCGCACGCCAGAATGATCACTGTCTCTACTCCTACATCCCACGCCAGAATGATCACTGTCTCTACTCCTACATCCCACGCCAGAATGATCACTATCTCTATTCCTACATCCCACACCAGAAAGATCACTGTCTCTACTCCTACATCCCACACCAGAAAGATCACTGTCTCTACTCCAACATCCCACACCAGAAAGATCACTGTCTCTACTCCTACATCCCACGCCAGAATAATCACTATCTCTACTCCTACATCCTCGCCATAATGATCACTATCTCTACTCCTACATCCCACACCAGAATGATCACTATCTCTACTCCTACATCCCATGCCAGAATGATCACTATCTCTACTCATACATCCCACGCCAGAATGATCACTACCTCTACTCCTACATCCGACGCCAGAACGATCACTATCTCTACTCCTACATCCCACACCAGAACGATCGTTATCTCTACTCCTACATCCCACGCCAGAAAGATCACTATCTCTACTCCTACATCCCACGCCAGAATGATCACTATCTCTATTCCTACATCCCACACCAGAAAGATCACTGTCTCTACTCCTACATCCCACACCAGAAAGATCACTGTCTCTACTCCAACATCCCACACCAGAAAGATCACTGTCTCTACTCCTACATCCTACGCCAGAATAATCACTATCTCTACTCCTACATCCCACGCCAGAATGATCACTATCTCTACTCCTACATCCCATGCCAGAATGATCACTATCTCTACTCCTACATCCCACACCAGAATGATCACTATCTCTACTCCTACATCCACGCCAGAATGATCACTATCTCTACTCCTACATCACACGCCAGAATGATCACTGTCTCTACTCCTACATCCCACGCCAGAATGATCACTGTCTCTACTCCTACATCCCACGCCAGAATGATCACTATCTCTACTTCAACATCCCAAACCAGAATGTGCACTATCTCTACTCCTACATCCCACGCCAGAATGATCACTATTTCTATTCCTACATCCCACACTAGAAAGATCACTGTCTCTACTCCTACATCCCACACCAGAAAGATCACTGTCTCTACTCCAACATCCCACACCAGAAAGATCACTGTCTCTACTCCTACATCCCACGCCAGAATAATCACTATCTCTACTCCTACATCCTCGCCATAATGATCACTATCTCTACTCCTACATCCCATGCCAGAATGATCACTATCTCTACTCATACATCCCACGCCAGAATGATCACTACCTCTACTCCTACATCCGACGCCAGAACGATCACTATCTCTACTCCTACATCCCACACCAGAACGATCGTTATCTCTACTCCTACATCCCACGCCAGAAAGATCACTATCTCTACTCCTACATCCCACACCAGAATGATCACTGTCTCTACTTGAAACATCCAACGCCAGAAAGATCGCTATCTCTACTCCAACATCCCACGCCAGAAGGATCACTATCTCTACTCCTACATCCCACACCAGAATGATCACTATCTCTACTCCTACATCCCACACCAGAATGATCACTGTCTCTACTTGAAACATCCAACGCCAGAAAGATCGCTATCTCTACTCCAACATCCCACGCCAGAAGGATCACTATCTCTACTCCTACATCCCACACCAGAATGATCACTATCTCTACTCCTACATCCCACGCCAGAATGAGCACTATCTCTACTCCTACATCCCACGCCAGAATGATCACTATCTCTACTTCTACATCCCACGCCAGAATGATCACTGTCTCTACTCCTACATCCCATGCCAGAATGATCAATGTCCCTACTCCTGCATCCCACGCCAGAATGATCACTATCTCTACTCCTACACTCCATGTAAGAATGATCACTGTCTCTACTCCTAAATCCCCCGCCAGAATGATCACTATCTCTACTCCTACACCCACGCCAGAATGATAACTGTCTCTACTCCTACATTCCACGCCAGAATGATAACTGTCTGTACTCCTACATCCCACGCCAGAATGATCACTATCTCTACTCCTACATCCCACACCAGAATGATCACTATCTCTACTCCTACATGCCACGTAAGAATGATCACTATCTCTACTCCTACATCTCATGCCCGAATGATCTCTATCTCTACTCCTACATCCCACACAAGAATGATCACTATCCTTACTCCTACATCCCACTCCAGAATGATCACTATCACTACTCCTACATCCCACGCCAGAATGATCACTGTCTCTACTCCTACATCACACACCAGAATGATAACTGTCTGTACTCCTACATCCCACGCCAGAAAGATCACTGTCTGTACTCCTATTTCCCATGCCAGAATGATCACTATCTCTACTCCTACATCCCACGCCAGAATGATCAATATCTCTACTCCTACATCCCACGCCAGAATGATCACTGTCTATACTCCTACATCCCACGCCAGAAAGATCACTATCTCTACTCCTATATCCCACGCCAAAATGATCACTGTCTCTACTCCTACATCCCACGCCAGAATGATCACTGTCTCTATTCCTACATCCCATGCCAGAATTAACACTATCTCTACTCCCACATCCCACACCAGAATGATCACTATCTCTACTCCTACATCCCAAGCCAGAATGATCACTGTCTCTACTCCTACATCCCACGCCAGAATAATCACTATCTCTACTCCTACATCCCACGCCAGAATGATCACTGTCTCTACTCCTACATCCCACGCCAAAATGATCACTATCTCTACTCCTACATCCCACGCCAGAATGATCACTGTCTCTACTCCTACATCCCACGCCAGAATGATCACTGTCTCTACTCCTACATCCCATGCCAGAATGATCACTGTCTCTACTCCTACATCCCACGCCAGAATGATCACTGTCTCTACTCCTACATCCCACACCAGAAAGATCACTGTCTCTAATCCTACATCCCACGCCAGAATGATCACTGTCTCTACTCCTACATCCCACACCAGAATGATCACTGTCTCTACTCCTACATTCCACGCCAGAATGATCACTGTCTCTACTCCTACAACCCACAGCAGAAAGATCACTATCTGTACTCCTACATCCCGCGCCAGAATGATCACTATCTCTACTCCAACATCCCACGCCAGAATGATCACTATCTCTACTCCTACATCCCATGCCAGAATGATCACTATTTCTACTCCTACATCCCATGCCAGAATGATCACTGTCTCTACTCCTACATCCCACGCCAGAATGATCACTGTCTCTACTCCTACATCCCACGCCAGAATGATCACTGTCTCTACACCTACATCCCACGCCAGAATGATCACTGTCTCTACTCCTACATCCCACGCCAGAATGATCACTATCTCTACTCCAACATCCCACGCCAGAATGTGCACTATCTCTACTCCTACATCCCATGCCAGAATGATCACTATCTCTACTCCTACATCCCACGCCAGAATGATCACTATCTCTACTCCTACATCCCACGCCAGAATGATCACTTTCTCTACTCCTACATCCCACACCAGAATGATCACTATCTCTACTCCTACATCCACGCCAGAATGATCACTGTCTCTACTCCTACATCGCACGCCAGTATGATCACTGTCTCTACTCCTACATCCCACGCCAGAATGATCACTGTCTCTACTCCTACATCCCACGCCAGAATGATCACTATCTCTACTCCAACATCCCACGCCAGAATGTGCACTATCTCTACTCCTACATCCCACGCCAGAATGATCACTATCTCTATTCCTACATCCCACGCCAGAAGGATCACTATCTCTACTCCTACATCCCACACCAGAATGATCACTATCTCTACTCCTACATCCCACGCCAGAATGAGCACTATCTCTACTCCTACATCCCACGCCAGAATGATCACTATCTCTACTTCTACATCCCACGCCAGAATGATCACTGTCTCTACTCCTACATCCCATGCCAGAATGATCAATGTCCCTACTCCTGCATCCCACGCCAGAATGATCACTATCTCTACTCCTACACTCCATGTAAGAATGATCACTGTCTCTACTCCTAAATCCCCTGCCAGAATGATCACTATCTCTACTCCTACACCCACGCCAGAATGATAACTGTCTCTACTCCTACATCCCACGCCAGAATGATCACTATCTGTACTCCTACATCCCCCGCCAGAATGATCACTATCTCTACTCCTACATCCCACACCAGAATGATCACTATCTCTACTCCTACATGCCACGTAAGAATGATCACTATCTCTACTCCTACATCTCATGCCCGAATGATCTCTATCTCTACTCCTACATCCCACACCAGAATGATCACTATCCTTACTCCTACATCCCACTCCAGAATGATCACTATCACTACTCCTACATCCCACGCCAGAATGATCACTGTCTCTACTCCTACATCACACACCAGAATGATAACTGTCTGTACTCCTACATCCCACGCCAGAAAGATCACTGTCTGTACTCCTATTTCCCATGCCAGAATGATCACTATCTCTACTCCTACATCCCACGCCAGAATGATCAATGTCTCTACTCCTACATCCCACGCCAGAATGATCACTGTCTCTACTCCTACATCCCACGCCAGAAAGATCACTATCTCTACTCCTATATCCCACGCCAGAAGGATCACTATCTCTACTCCTACATCCCACACCAGAATGATCACTATCTCTACTCCTACATCCCACGCCAGAATGAGCACTATCTCTACTCCTACATCCCACGCCAGAATGATCACTATCTCTACTTCTACATCCCACGCCAGAATGATCACTGTCTCTACTCCTACATCCCATGCCAGAATGATCAATGTCCCTACTCCTGCATCCCACGCCAGAATGATCACTATCTCTACTCCTACACTCCATGTAAGAATGATCACTGTCTCTACTCCTAAATCCCCCGCCAGAATGATCACTATCTCTACTCCTACACCCACGCCAGAATGATAACTGTCTCTACTCCTACATCCCACGCCAGAATGATCACTATCTGTACTCCTACATCCCCCGCCAGAATGATCACTATCTCTACTCCTACATCCCACACCAGAATGATCACTATCTCTATTCCTACATGCCACGTAAGAATGATCACTATCTCTACTCCTACATCTCATGCCCGAATGATCTCTATCTCTACTCCTACATCCCACACCAGAATGATCACTATCCTTACTCCTACATCCCACTCCAGAATGATCACTATCACTACTCCTACATCCCACGCCAGAATGATCACTGTCTCTACTCCTACATCACACACCAGAATGATAACTGTCTGTACTCCTACATCCCACGCCAGAAAGATCACTGTCTGTACTCCTATTTCCCATGCCAGAATGATCACTATCTCTACTCCTACATCCCACGCCAGAATGATCAATGTCTCTACTCCTACATCCCACGCCAGAATGATCACTGTCTCTACTCCTACATCCCACGCCAGAAAGATCACTATCTCTACTCCTATATCCCACGCCAAAATGATCACTGTCTCTACTCCTACATCCCACGCCAGAATGATCACTGTCTCTATTCCTACATCCCATGCCAGAATTAACACTATCTCTACTCCCACATCCCACACCAGAATGATCACTATCTCTACTCCTACATCCCAAGCCAGAATGATCACTGTCTCTACTCCTACATCCCACGCCAGAATAATCACTATCTCTACTCCTACATCCCACGCCAGAATGATCACTGTCTCTACTCCTACATCCCACGCCAAAATGATCACTATCTCTACTCCTACATCCCACGCCAGAATGATCACTGTCTCTACTCCTACATCCCATGCCAGAATGATCACTGTCTCTACTCCTACATCCCACGCCAGAATGATCACTGTCTCTACTCCTACATCCCACGCCAGAATGATCACTGTCTCTACTCCTACATCCCACACCAGAAAGATCACTGTCTCTAATCCTACATCCCACGCCAGAATGATCACTGTCTCTACTCCTACATCCCACACCAGAATGATCACTGTCTCTACTCCTACATTCCACGCCAGAATGATCACTGTCTCTACTCCTACAACCCACAGCAGAAAGATCACTATCTGTACTCCTACATCACGCGCCAGAATGATCACTATCTCTACTCCAACATCCCACGCCAGAATGATCACTATCTCTACTCCTACATCCCATGCCAGAATGATCACTATTTCTACTCCTAAATCCCATGCCAGAATGATCACTGTCTCTACTCCTACATCCCACGCCAGAATGATCACTGTCTCTACTCCTACATCCCACGCCAGAATGATCACTGTCTCTACACCTACATCCCACGCCAGAATGATCACTGTCTCTACTCCTACATCCCACGCCAGAATGATCACTATCTCTACTCCAACATCCCACGCCAGAATGTGCACTATCTCTACTCTTACATCCCACGCCAGAATGATCACTATCTCTACTCCTACATCCCATGCCAGAATGATCACTATCTCTACTCCTACATCCCACGCCAGAATGATCACTATCTCTACTCCTACATCCCACGCCAGAATGATCACTTTCTCTACTCCTACATCCCACACCAGAATGATCACTATCTCTACTCCTACATCCACGCCAGAATGATCACTGTCTCTACTCCTACATCGCACGCCAGTATGATCACTGTCTCTACTCCTACATCCCACGCCAGAATGATCACTGTCTCTACTCCTACATCCCACGCCAGAATGATCACTATCTCTACTCCAACATCCCACGCCAGAATGTGCACTATCTCTACTCCTACATCCCACGCCAGAATGATCACTATCTCTATTCCTACATCCCACGCCAGAATGATCACTATCTCTACTCCTACATCCCATGCCAGAATGATCACTATCTCTACTCCTACATCCCACACCAGAATGATCACTATCTCTACTCCTACATCCACGCCAGAATGATCACTATCTCTACTCCTACATCACACGCCAGAATGATCACTGTCTCTACTCCTACATCCCACGCCAGAATGATCACTGTCTCTACTCCTACATCCCACGCCAGAATGATCACTATCTCTACTCCAACATCCCAAACCAGAACGTGCACTATCTCTACTCCTACATCCCACGCCAGAATGATCACTATCTCTATTCCTACATCCCACACTAGAAAGATCACTGTCTCTACTCCTACATCCCACGCCAGAATGATCACTGTCTCTACTCCTACATCCCACGCCAGAATGATCACTATCTCTACTCCAACATCCCACGCCAGAATGTGCACTATCTCTACTCTTACATCCCACGCCAGAATGATCACTATCTCTACTCCTACATCCCATGCCAGAATGATCACTATCTCTACTCCTACATCCCACGCCAGAATGATCACTATCTCTACTCCTACATCCCACGCCAGAATGATCACTTTCTCTACTCCTACATCCCACACCAGAATGATCACTATCTCTACTCCTACATCCACGCCAGAATGATCACTGTCTCTACTCCTACATCGCACGCCAGTATGATCACTGTCTCTACTCCTACATCCCACGGCAGAATGATCACTGTCTCTACTCCTACATCCCACACCAGAATGATCACTATCTCTACTCCAACATCCCACGCCAGAATGTGCACTATCTCTACTCCTACATCCCACGCCAGAATGATCACTATCTCTATTCCTACATCCCACGCCAGAATGATCACTATCTCTACTCCTACATCCCATGCCAGAATGATCACTATCTCTACTCCTACATCCCACACCAGAATGATCACTATCTCTACTCCTACATCCACGCCAGAATGATCACTATCTCTACTCCTACATCACACGCCAGAATGATCACTGTCTCTACTCCTACATCCCACACCAGAATGATCACTGTCTCTACTCCTACATCCCACGCCAGAATGATCACTATCTCTACTCCAACATCCCAAACCAGAACGTGCACTATCTCTACTCCTACATCCCACGCCAGAATGATCACTATCTCTATTCCTACATCCCACACTAGAAAGATCACTGTCTCTACTCCTACATCCCACACCACAAAGATCACTGTCTCTACTCCAACATCCCACACCAGAAAGATCACTGTCTCTACTCCTACATCCCACGCCAGAATAATCACTATCTCTACTCCTACATCCTCGCCATAATGATCACTATCTCTACTCCTACATCCCATGCCAGAATGATCACTATCTCTACTCATACATCCCACGACAGAATGATCACTACCTCTACTCCTACATCCGACGCCAGAACGATCACTATCTCTACTCCTACATCCCACACCAGAACGATCGTTATCTCTACTCCTACATCCCACGCCAGAAAGATCACTATCTCTACTTCTACATCCCACACCAGAATGATCACTGTCTCTACTTGAAACATCCAACGCCAGAAAGATCGCTATCTCTACTCCAACATCCCACGCCAGAAGGATCACTATCTCTACTCCTACATCCCACACCAGAATGATCACTATCTCTACTCCTACATCCCACGCCAGAATGAGCACTATCTCTACTCCTACATCCCACGCCAGAATGATCACTATCTCTACTCCTACATCCCACGCCAGAATGATCACTGTCTCTACTCCTACATCCCATGCCAGAATGATCACTGTCCCTACTCCTGCATCCCACGCCAGAATGATCACTATCTCTACTCCTACACTCCATGTAAGAATGATCACTGTCTCTACTCCTAAATCCCCCGCCAGAATGATCACTATCTCTACTCCTACACCCACGCCAGAATGATAACTGTCTCTACTCCTACATCCCACGCCAGAATGATCACTATCTGTACTCCTACATCCCCCGCCAGAATGCGCACTATCTCTACTCCTACATGCCACGTCAGAATGATCACTATCTCTACTCCTACATCTCATGCCCGAATGATCTCTATCTCTACTCCTACATCCCACACCAGAATGATCACTATCCTTACTCCTACATCCCACTCCAGAATGATCACTATCACTACTCCTACATCCCACGCCAGAATGATCACTGTCTCTACTCCTACATCACACACCAGAATGATAACTGTCTGTACTCCTACATCCCACGCCAGAAAGATCACTGTCTGTACTCCTATTTCCCATGCCAGAATGATCACTATCTCTACTCCTACATCCCACGCCAGAATGATCAATGTCTCTACTCCTACATCCCACGCCAGAATGATCACTGTCTCTACTCCTACATCCCACGCCAGAAAGATCACTATCTCTACTCCTATATCCCATGCCAAAATGATCACTGTCTCTACTCCTACATCCCACGCCAGAATGATCACTGTCTCTATTCCTACATCCCATGCCAGAATTAACACTATCTCTACTCCCACATCCCACACCAGAATGATCACTATCTCTACTCCTACATCCCAAGCCAGAATGATCACTGTCTCTACTCCTACATCCCACGCCAGAATAATCACTATCTCTACTCCTACATCCCACGCCAGAATGATCACTGTCTCTACTCCTACATCCCACGCCAAAATGATCACTATCTCTACTCCTACATCCCACGCCAGAATGATCACTGTCTCTACTCCTACATCCCATGCCAGAATGATCACTGTCTCTACTCCTACATCCCACGCCAGAATGATCACTGTCTCTACTCCTACATCCCACGCCAGAATGATCACTGTCTCTACTCCTACATCCCACACCAGAAAGATCACTGTCTCTAATCCTACATCCCACACCAGAATGATCACTGTCTCTACTCCTATATTCCACGCCAGAATGATCACTGTCTCTACTCCTACAACCCACAGCAGAAAGATCACTATCTGTACTCCTACATCCCGCGCCAGAATGATCACTATCTCTACTCCTACATCCCACGCCAGAAGGATCACTATCTGTACTCCTACATCCCACGCCAGAATGACCACTATCTCTACTCCTACATCCCACGCCAGAATGAGCACTGGCTCTACTCCTACATCCCACGTCAGAATGATCACTGTCTCTACTCCTACATCCCATGCCAGAATGATCACTATCTCTACTCCTACATCCCATGCCAGAATGATCACTGTCTCTACTCCTACATCCCACGCCAGAATGATCACTGTCTCTACTCCTACATCCCACGCCAGAATGATCACTATCTCTACTCCTACACCCCATGCCAGAATGATCACTGTCTCTACTCCTACATCCCACGCCAGAATGATCACTATCTCTACTCCTACACCCTCGCCAGAATGATCACTGTCTCTACTCCTACATCCCACGCCAGAATGATCACTATCTCTACTCCTACATCCCACGACAGAATGATCACTATCTCTACTCCTACATCCCACACCAGAATGATCACTGTCTCTACTCCTACATGCCACGCCAGAATGATCACTGTCTCTACTCCTACATCCCACGCCAGAAAGATCACTGTCTCTACTCCTACATCGCATGCCAGAATGAACACTGTCTCTACTCATACATCCCACGCCAGAATGATCACTGTCTCTACTCCTACATACCATGCCAGAATGATCACTATCTCTACTCCTACATCGCACGCCAGAATGATCACTGTCTCTACTCCTACATCCCACGCCAGAATGATCACTATCTCTACTCCTACATCCAACACCAGAAAGATCACTATCTCTACTCATACATCCCAAGCCAGAATGATCACTGTCTCTACTCCTACATCCAACACCAGAATGATCACTATCTCTACTCCTACATCCCACGCCAGAATGATCACTGTCTCTACTCCTACATCCCACGCCAAAATGATCACTATCTCTACTCCTACATCCCACACCAGAATGATCACTATCTCTACTCCTACATCCACGCCAGAATGATCACTATCTCTACTCCTACATCCCATGCCAGAATGATCACTGTCTCTACTCCTACAACCCACGCCAGAATGATCACTGTCTCTACTCCTACATCCCACGCCAGAATGATCACTATCTCTACTCCTACACCCCATGCCAGAATGATCACTGTCTCTACTCCTACATCCCACGCCAGAATGATCACTATCTCTACTCCTACACCCTCGCCAGAATGATCAC
Source organism: Ambystoma mexicanum (assembly GCF_040938575.1). Taxonomy (NCBI): domain Eukaryota; kingdom Metazoa; phylum Chordata; class Amphibia; order Caudata; family Ambystomatidae; genus Ambystoma; species Ambystoma mexicanum. The sequence continues at coordinate 11,191,513 of NC_090931.1, read as the reverse complement.
TGTCTCTACTCCTACATCCCACGCCAGAATGATCACTATCTCTACTCCTACATCCCACGACAGAATGATCACTATCTCTACTCCTACATCCCACACCAGAATGATCACTGTCTCTACTCCTACATGCCACGCCAGAATGATCACTGTCTCTACTCCTACATCCCACGCCAGAAAGATCACTGTCTCTACTCCTACATCGCATGCCGGAATGAACACTGTCTCTACTCATACATCCCACGCCAGAATGATCACTGTCTCTACTCCTACATACCATGCCAGAATGATCACTATCTCGACTCCTACATCGCACGCCAGAATGATCACTGTCTCTACTCCTACATCCCACGCCAGAATGATCACTATCTCTACTCCTACATCCGACACCAGAAAGATCACTATCTCTACTCATACATCCCAAGCCAGAATGATCACTGTCTCTACTCCTACATCCAACACCAGAATGATCACTATCTCTACTCCTACATCCCACGCCAGAATGATCACTGTCTCTACTCCTACATCCCACGCCAAAATGATCACTATCTCTACTCCTACATCCCACACCAGAATGATCACTATCTCTACTCCTACATCCACGCCAGAATGATCACTGTCTCTACTCCTACATTCCACGCCAGAATGATGACTGTCTCTCCTCCTACAACCCACGCCAGAAAGATCACTATCTGTACTCCTACATCCCACACCAGAATGATCACTATCTCTACTCCTACATCCCACGCCAGAAGGATCACTATCTGTACTCCTAAATCCCACGCCAGAATGACCACTATCTCTACTCCTACATCCCACGCCAGAATGAGCACTGGCTCTACTCCTACATCCCACGCCAGAATGATCACTGTCTCTACTCCTACATCCCATGCCAGAATGATCACTATCTCTACTCCTACATCCCACGCCAGAATGATCACTGTCTCTACTCCTACATCCCACGCCAGAATGATCACTGTCTCTACTCCTACACCCCACGCCAGAATGATCACTATCTCTACTCCTACACCCCACGCCAGAATGATCACTGTCTCTACTCCTACGTCCCACGCCAGAATGATCACTGTCTCTACTCCTACACCCAAGCCAGAATGATCAATGTCTCTACTCCTACATCCCACGCCAGAATGATCACTATCTCTACTCCTACATCTCACGACAGAATGATCACTATCTCTACTCCTACATCCCACGCCAGAATGATCACTATCTCTACTCCTACATGCCACGCCAGAATGATCACTATCTCTACTCCTACATCCCACGCCAGAATGATCACTATCTCTACTCCTACATCCCACTCCAGAATGATCACCATCTCTACTCCTACATGCCACGCCAGAATGATCACTATCTCTACTCCTACATCCAACGCCAGAATGATCACTATCTCTACTCCTACATCCCACTCTAGAATGATCACCATCTCTATTCCTACATCCCACCCAGAATGATCACTGTCTCTACTCCTACATCGCACTCCAGAATGATCACTGTCTCTACTCCTACATCCCACGCCAGAATGATCACTATCTCTACTCCTACATCGCATGCCAGAATGAACACTGTCTCTACTCCTACATCCCACGCCAGAAAGATCACCGTCTCTACTCCGACATCCCACGCCAGAATGATCACTGTCTCTACTCATAAATCACACACCATAATGATCACTGTCTCTACTCCTACATCCCACACCAGAATGATCACTATCTCTACTCCTACATCGCATGCCAGAATGAACACTGTCTCTACTCCTACATCCCACGCCAGAAAGATCACTGTCTCTACTCCTACATCCCACGCCAGAATGATCACTGTCTCTACTCCTACATCCCACGCCAGAATGATCACTATCTCTACTCCTACATCGCACGCCAGAATGATCACTGTCTCTACTCCTACATCCCACGCCAGAATGATCACTATCTCTACTCCTACATCCGACACCAGAAAGATCACTATCTCTACTCATACATCCCAAGCCAGAATGATCACTATCTCTACTCCTACATGCCACACCAGAATGATCACTATCTCTACTCCTACATCCCACGCCAGAATGATCACTATCTCTACTCCTACATCCCACTCCAGAATGATCACCATCTCTATTCCTACATCCCACGCCAGAATGATCACTGTCTCTACTCCTACATAACACACCAGAATGATCACTGTCTCTACTCCTACATCCCACGCCAGAATGATCACTGTCTCTACTCCTACATCACACACCAGAATGATAACTGTCTGTACTCCTACATCCCACGCCAGAAAGATCACTGTCTGTACTCCTATTTCCCATGCCAGAATGATCACTATCTCTACTCCTACATCCCACGCCAGAATGATCAATGTCTCTACTCCTACATCCCACGCCAGAATGATCACTGTCTCTACTCCTACATCCCACGCCAGAAAGATCACTATCTCTACTCCTATATCCCACGCCAGAAGGATCACTATCTCTACTCCTACATCCCACACCAGAATGATCACTATCTCTACTCCTACATCCCACGCCAGAATGAGCACTATCTCTACTCCTACATCCCACGCCAGAATGATCACTATCTCTACTTCTACATCCCACGCCAGAATGATCACTGTCTCTACTCCTACATCCCATGCCAGAATGATCAATGTCCCTACTCCTGCATCCCACGCCAGAATGATCACTATCTCTACTCCTACACTCCATGTAAGAATGATCACTGTCTCTACTCCTAAATCCCCCGCCAGAATGATCACTATCTCTACTCCTACACCCACGCCAGAATGATAACTGTCTCTACTCCTACATCCCACGCCAGAATGATCACTATCTGTACTCCTACATCCCCCGCCAGAATGATCACTATCTCTACTCCTACATCCCACACCAGAATGATCACTATCTCTACTCCTACATGCCACGTAAGAATGATCACTATCTCTACTCCTACATCTCATGCCCGAATGATCTCTATCTCTACTCCTACATCCCACACCAGAATGATCACTATCCTTACTCCTACATCCCACTCCAGAATGATCACTATCACTACTCCTACATCCCACGCCAGAATGATCACTGTCTCTACTCCTACATCACACACCAGAATGATAACTGTCTGTACTCCTACATCCCACGCCAGAAAGATCACTGTCTGTACTCCTATTTCCCATGCCAGAATGATCACTATCTCTACTCCTACATCCCACGCCAGAATGATCAATGTCTCTACTCCTACATCCCACGCCAGAATGATCACTGTCTCTACTCCTACATCCCACGCCAGAAAGATCACTATCTCTACTCCTATATCCCACGCCAAAATGATCACTGTCTCTACTCCTACATCCCACGCCAGAATGATCACTGTCTCTATTCCTACATCCCATGCCAGAATTAACACTATCTCTACTCCCACATCCCACACCAGAATGATCACTATCTCTACTCCTACATCCCAAGCCAGAATGATCACTGTCTCTACTCCTACATCCCACGCCAGAATAATCACTATCTCTACTCCTACATCCCACGCCAGAATGATCACTGTCTCTACTCCTACATCCCACGCCAAAATGATCACTATCTCTACTCCTACATCCCACGCCAGAATGATCACTGTCTCTACTCCTACATCCCATGCCAGAATGATCACTGTCTCTACTCCTACATCCCACGCCAGAATGATCACTGTCTCTACTCCTACATCCCACGCCAGAATGATCACTGTCTCTACTCCTACATCCCACACCAGAAAGATCACTGTCTCTAATCCTACATCCCACGCCAGAATGATCACTGTCTCTACTCCTACATCCCACACCAGAATGATCACTGTCTCTACTCCTACATTCCACGCCAGAATGATCACTGTCTCTACTCCTACAACCCACAGCAGAAAGATCACTATCTGTACTCCTACATCACGCGCCAGAATGATCACTATCTCTACTCCAACATCCCACGCCAGAATGATCACTATCTCTACTCCTACATCCCATGCCAGAATGATCACTATTTCTACTCCTAAATCCCATGCCAGAATGATCACTGTCTCTACTCCTACATCCCACGCCAGAATGATCACTGTCTCTACTCCTACATCCCACGCCAGAATGATCACTGTCTCTACACCTACATCCCACGCCAGAATGATCACTGTCTCTACTCCTACATCCCACGCCAGAATGATCACTATCTCTACTCCAACATCCCACGCCAGAATGTGCACTATCTCTACTCTTACATCCCACGCCAGAATGATCACTATCTCTACTCCTACATCCCATGCCAGAATGATCACTATCTCTACTCCTACATCCCACGCCAGAATGATCACTATCTCTACTCCTACATCCCACGCCAGAATGATCACTTTCTCTACTCCTACATCCCACACCAGAATGATCACTATCTCTACTCCTACATCCACGCCAGAATGATCACTGTCTCTACTCCTACATCGCACGCCAGTATGATCACTGTCTCTACTCCTACATCCCACGCCAGAATGATCACTGTCTCTACTCCTACATCCCACGCCAGAATGATCACTATCTCTACTCCAACATCCCACGCCAGAATGTGCACTATCTCTACTCCTACATCCCACGCCAGAATGATCACTATCTCTATTCCTACATCCCACGCCAGAATGATCACTATCTCTACTCCTACATCCCATGCCAGAATGATCACTATCTCTACTCCTACATCCCACACCAGAATGATCACTATCTCTACTCCTACATCCACGCCAGAATGATCACTATCTCTACTCCTACATCACACGCCAGAATGATCACTGTCTCTACTCCTACATCCCACGCCAGAATGATCACTGTCTCTACTCCTACATCCCACGCCAGAATGATCACTATCTCTACTCCAACATCCCAAACCAGAACGTGCACTATCTCTACTCCTACATCCCACGCCAGAATGATCACTATCTCTATTCCTACATCCCACACTAGAAAGATCACTGTCTCTACTCCTACATCCCACGCCAGAATGATCACTGTCTCTACTCCTACATCCCACGCCAGAATGATCACTATCTCTACTCCAACATCCCACGCCAGAATGTGCACTATCTCTACTCTTACATCCCACGCCAGAATGATCACTATCTCTACTCCTACATCCCATGCCAGAATGATCACTATCTCTACTCCTACATCCCACGCCAGAATGATCACTATCTCTACTCCTACATCCCACGCCAGAATGATCACTTTCTCTACTCCTACATCCCACACCAGAATGATCACTATCTCTACTCCTACATCCACGCCAGAATGATCACTGTCTCTACTCCTACATCGCACGCCAGTATGATCACTGTCTCTACTCCTACATCCCACGCCAGAATGATCACTGTCTCTACTCCTACATCCCACACCAGAATGATCACTATCTCTACTCCAACATCCCACGCCAGAATGTGCACTATCTCTACTCCTACATCCCACGCCAGAATGATCACTATCTCTATTCCTACATCCCACGCCAGAATGATCACTATCTCTACTCCTACATCCCATGCCAGAATGATCACTATCTCTACTCCTACATCCCACACCAGAATGATCACTATCTCTACTCCTACATCCACGCCAGAATGATCACTATCTCTACTCCTACATCACACGCCAGAATGATCACTGTCTCTACTCCTACATCCCACACCAGAATGATCACTGTCTCTACTCCTACATCCCACGCCAGAATGATCACTATCTCTACTCCAACATCCCAAACCAGAACGTGCACTATCTCTACTCCTACATCCCACGCCAGAATGATCACTATCTCTATTCCTACATCCCACACTAGAAAGATCACTGTCTCTACTCCTACATCCCACACCACAAAGATCACTGTCTCTACTCCAACATCCCACACCAGAAAGATCACTGTCTCTACTCCTACATCCCACGCCAGAATAATCACTATCTCTACTCCTACATCCTCGCCATAATGATCACTATCTCTACTCCTACATCCCATGCCAGAATGATCACTATCTCTACTCATACATCCCACGACAGAATGATCACTACCTCTACTCCTACATCCGACGCCAGAACGATCACTATCTCTACTCCTACATCCCACACCAGAACGATCGTTATCTCTACTCCTACATCCCACGCCAGAAAGATCACTATCTCTACTTCTACATCCCACACCAGAATGATCACTGTCTCTACTTGAAACATCCAACGCCAGAAAGATCGCTATCTCTACTCCAACATCCCACGCCAGAAGGATCACTATCTCTACTCCTACATCCCACACCAGAATGATCACTATCTCTACTCCTACATCCCACGCCAGAATGAGCACTATCTCTACTCCTACATCCCACGCCAGAATGATCACTATCTCTACTCCTACATCCCACGCCAGAATGATCACTGTCTCTACTCCTACATCCCATGCCAGAATGATCACTGTCCCTACTCCTGCATCCCACGCCAGAATGATCACTATCTCTACTCCTACACTCCATGTAAGAATGATCACTGTCTCTACTCCTAAATCCCCCGCCAGAATGATCACTATCTCTACTCCTACACCCACGCCAGAATGATAACTGTCTCTACTCCTACATCCCACGCCAGAATGATCACTATCTGTACTCCTACATCCCCCGCCAGAATGCGCACTATCTCTACTCCTACATGCCACGTCAGAATGATCACTATCTCTACTCCTACATCTCATGCCCGAATGATCTCTATCTCTACTCCTACATCCCACACCAGAATGATCACTATCCTTACTCCTACATCCCACTCCAGAATGATCACTATCACTACTCCTACATCCCACGCCAGAATGATCACTGTCTCTACTCCTACATCACACACCAGAATGATAACTGTCTGTACTCCTACATCCCACGCCAGAAAGATCACTGTCTGTACTCCTATTTCCCATGCCAGAATGATCACTATCTCTACTCCTACATCCCACGCCAGAATGATCAATGTCTCTACTCCTACATCCCACGCCAGAATGATCACTGTCTCTACTCCTACATCCCACGCCAGAAAGATCACTATCTCTACTCCTATATCCCATGCCAAAATGATCACTGTCTCTACTCCTACATCCCACGCCAGAATGATCACTGTCTCTATTCCTACATCCCATGCCAGAATTAACACTATCTCTACTCCCACATCCCACACCAGAATGATCACTATCTCTACTCCTACATCCCAAGCCAGAATGATCACTGTCTCTACTCCTACATCCCACGCCAGAATAATCACTATCTCTACTCCTACATCCCACGCCAGAATGATCACTGTCTCTACTCCTACATCCCACGCCAAAATGATCACTATCTCTACTCCTACATCCCACGCCAGAATGATCACTGTCTCTACTCCTACATCCCATGCCAGAATGATCACTGTCTCTACTCCTACATCCCACGCCAGAATGATCACTGTCTCTACTCCTACATCCCACGCCAGAATGATCACTGTCTCTACTCCTACATCCCACACCAGAAAGATCACTGTCTCTAATCCTACATCCCACACCAGAATGATCACTGTCTCTACTCCTATATTCCACGCCAGAATGATCACTGTCTCTACTCCTACAACCCACAGCAGAAAGATCACTATCTGTACTCCTACATCCCGCGCCAGAATGATCACTATCTCTACTCCTACATCCCACGCCAGAAGGATCACTATCTGTACTCCTACATCCCACGCCAGAATGACCACTATCTCTACTCCTACATCCCACGCCAGAATGAGCACTGGCTCTACTCCTACATCCCACGTCAGAATGATCACTGTCTCTACTCCTACATCCCATGCCAGAATGATCACTATCTCTACTCCTACATCCCATGCCAGAATGATCACTGTCTCTACTCCTACATCCCACGCCAGAATGATCACTGTCTCTACTCCTACATCCCACGCCAGAATGATCACTATCTCTACTCCTACACCCCATGCCAGAATGATCACTGTCTCTACTCCTACATCCCACGCCAGAATGATCACTATCTCTACTCCTACACCCTCGCCAGAATGATCACTGTCTCTACTCCTACATCCCACGCCAGAATGATCACTATCTCTACTCCTACATCCCACGACAGAATGATCACTATCTCTACTCCTACATCCCACACCAGAATGATCACTGTCTCTACTCCTACATGCCACGCCAGAATGATCACTGTCTCTACTCCTACATCCCACGCCAGAAAGATCACTGTCTCTACTCCTACATCGCATGCCAGAATGAACACTGTCTCTACTCATACATCCCACGCCAGAATGATCACTGTCTCTACTCCTACATACCATGCCAGAATGATCACTATCTCTACTCCTACATCGCACGCCAGAATGATCACTGTCTCTACTCCTACATCCCACGCCAGAATGATCACTATCTCTACTCCTACATCCAACACCAGAAAGATCACTATCTCTACTCATACATCCCAAGCCAGAATGATCACTGTCTCTACTCCTACATCCAACACCAGAATGATCACTATCTCTACTCCTACATCCCACGCCAGAATGATCACTGTCTCTACTCCTACATCCCACGCCAAAATGATCACTATCTCTACTCCTACATCCCACACCAGAATGATCACTATCTCTACTCCTACATCCACGCCAGAATGATCACTATCTCTACTCCTACATCCCATGCCAGAATGATCACTGTCTCTACTCCTACAACCCACGCCAGAATGATCACTGTCTCTACTCCTACATCCCACGCCAGAATGATCACTATCTCTACTCCTACACCCCATGCCAGAATGATCACTGTCTCTACTCCTACATCCCACGCCAGAATGATCACTATCTCTACTCCTACACCCTCGCCAGAATGATCACTGTCTCTACTCCTACATCCCACGCCAGAATGATCACTATCTCTACTCCTACATCCCACGACAGAATGATCACTATCTCTACTCCTACATCCCACACCAGAATGATCACTGTCTCTACTCCTACATGCCACGCCAGAATGATCACTGTCTCTACTCCTACATCCCACGCCAGAAAGATCACTGTCTCTACTCCTACATCGCATGCCGGAATGAACACTGTCTCTACTCATACATCCCACGCCAGAATGATCACTGTCTCTACTCCTACATACCATGCCAGAATGATCACTATCTCTACTCCTACATCGCACGCCAGAATGATCACTGTCTCTACTCCTACATCCCACGCCAGAATGATCACTATCTCTACTCCTACATCCGACACCAGAAAGATCACTATCTCTACTCATACATCCCAAGCCAGAATGATCACTGTCTCTACTCCTACATCCAACACCAGAATGATCACTATCTCTACTCCTACATCCCACGCCAGAATGATCACTGTCTCTACTCCTACATCCCACGCCAAAATGATCACTATCTCTACTCCTACATCCCACACCAGAATGATCACTATCTCTACTCCTACATCCACGCCAGAATGATCACTGTCTCTACTCCTACATTCCACGCCAGAATGATGACTGTCTCTCCTCCTACAACCCACGCCAGAAAGATCACTATCTGTACTCCTACATCCCACACCAGAATGATCACTATCTCTACTCCTACATCCCACGCCAGAAGGATCACTATCTGTACTCCTAAATCCCACGCCAGAATGACCACTATCTCTACTCCTACATCCCACGCCAGAATGAGCACTGGCTCTACTCCTACATCCCACGCCAGAATGATCACTGTCTCTACTCCTACATCCCATGCCAGAATGATCACTATCTCTACTCCTACATCCCACGCCAGAATGATCACTGTCTCTACTCCTACATCCCACGCCAGAATGATCACTGTCTCTACTCCTACACCCCACGCCAGAATGATCACTATCTCTACTCCTACACCCCACGCCAGAATGATCACTGTCTCTACTCCTACGTCCCACGCCAGAATGATCACTGTCTCTACTCCTACACCCAAGCCAGAATGATCAATGTCTCTACTCCTACATCCCACGCCAGAATGATCACTATCTCTACTCCTACATCTCACGACAGAATGATCACTATCTCTACTCCTACATCCCACGCCAGAATGATCACTATCTCTACTCCTACATGCCACGCCAGAATGATCACTATCTCTACTCCTACATCCCACGCCAGAATGATCACTATCTCTACTCCTACATCCCACTCCAGAATGATCACCATCTCTACTCCTACATGCCACGCCAGAATGATCACTATCTCTACTCCTACATCCAACGCCAGAATGATCACTATCTCTACTCCTACATCCCACTCTAGAATGATCACCATCTCTATTCCTACATCCCACCCAGAATGATCACTGTCTCTACTCCTACATCGCACTCCAGAATGATCACTGTCTCTACTCCTACATCCCACGCCAGAATGATCACTATCTCTACTCCTACATCGCATGCCAGAATGAACACTGTCTCTACTCCTACATCCCACGCCAGAAAGATCACTGTCTCTACTCCTACATCCCACGCCAGAATGATCACTGTCTCTACTCCTACATCCCACGCCAGAATGATCACTATCTCTACTCCTACATCGCACGCCAGAATGATCACTGTCTCTACTCCTACATCCCACGCCAGAATGATCACTATCTCTACTCCTACATCCGACACCAGAAAGATCACTATCTCTACTCATACATCCCAAGCCAGAATGATCACTATCTCTACTCCTACATGCCACACCAGAATGATCACTATCTCTACTCCTACATCCCACGCCAGAATGATCACTATCTCTACTCCTACATCCCACTCCAGAATGATCACCATCTCTATTCCTACATCCCACGCCAGAATGATCACTGTCTCTACTCCTACATAACACACCAGAATGATCACTGTCTCTACTCCTACATCCCATGCCAGAATGATCACTATCTCTACTCCTACATCGCATGCCAGAATTAACACTGTCTCTACTCCTACATCCCATGCCAGAAAGATCACCGTCTCTACTCCTACATCCCACGCCAGAATGATCACTGTCTCTACTCCTAAATCATACACCAGAATGATCACTGTCTCTACTCCTACATCCCACGCCAGAATGATCACTATCTCTACTCCTACATCGCATGCCAGAATGAACACTGTCTCTACTCCTACATCCCACGCCAGAAAGATCACTGTCTCTACTCCTACATCCCTTGCCAGAATGATCACTGTCTCTACTCCTACATCCCACGCCAGAATGATCACTATCTCTACTCCTACATGGCACGCCAGAATGATCACTGTCTCTACACCTACATCCCATGCCAGAATGGTCACTATCTCTACTCCTACATCCGACACCAGAAAGATCACTATCTCTACTCATACATCCCAAGCCAGAATGATCACTATCTCTACTCCTACATCCAACACCAGAATGATCACTATCTCTACTCCTACATCCCACGCCAGAACAATCACTGTCTCTACTCCTACATCCCACGCCAAAATGATCACTATCTCTACTCCTACATCCCACGCCAGAATGATCACTATCTCTACTCCTACATCCACGCCAGAATTATCACTGTCTCTACTCCGACATTCCACGCCAGAATGATCACTGTCTCTACTCCTACAACCCACGCCAGAAAGATCACTATCTGTACTCCTACATCCCACACCAGAATGATCACTATCTCTACTCCTACATCCCACGCCAGAAGGATCACTATCTGTACTCCTACATCCCATGCCAGAATGACCACTATCTCTACTCCTACATCCCACACCAGAATGAGCACTGGCTATACTCCTACATCCCACGCCAGAATGATCACTGTCTCTACTCCTTCATCCCCTGCCAGAAAGATCACTATCTCTACTCCTACATCCCACGCCAGAATGATCACTGTCTCTACTCCTACATCCCACGCCAGAATGATCACTATCTCTACTCCTACACCCCATGCCAGAATGATCACTGTCTCTACTCCTACATCCCACGCCAGAATGATCACTATCTCTACTCCTACAACCATGCCAGAATGATCACTGTCTCTACTCCTACATCCCACGCCAGAATGATCACTATCTCTACTCCTACATCCCACGACAGAATGATCACTATCTCTACTCCTACATCCCACACCAGAATGATCACTATCTCTACTCCTACATGCCACGCCAGAATGATCACTATATCTACTCCTACATCCCACGCCATAATGATCACTATCTCCACTCCTACTTCCCACTCCAGAATCACCATCTCTACTCCTACATCCCACGCCAGAATGATCACTGTCTCTACTCCTACATCACACACCAGAATGATCACTGTCTCTACTCCTACATCCCACGCCAGAATGATCACTATCTCTACTCCTACATCGCATGCCAGACTGAACACTGTCTCTACTCCTACATCCCACGCCAGAAAGATCACTGTCTCTACTCCTATATTCCACGCCAGAATGATCACTGTCTCTACTCCTACATCCCACGCCAGAATGATCACTATCTCTACTCCTACATCCCATGCCAGAATGATCATTGTCTCTACTCCTATATCCCTCGCCAGAATGATCACTGTCTCTACTCCTACCTCCCACGCCAGAATGATCACTGTCTCTACTCCTACATCCCATGCCAGAATGATCATTGTCTCTACTCCTACATCCCACGCCAGAATGATCACTATCTCTACTCCTACATCCCACGCCAGAATGATCATTGTCTCTACTCCTACATCCCACGCCAGAAAGATCAGTGTCTCTACTCCTACATCCCACGGCAGAATGATCACTGTCTCTACTCCTACATCCCACGCCAGAATGATCACTGTCTCTACTCCTACATTCCACGCCAGAATGATCACTGTCTCTACTCCTACAACCCACGCCAGAAAGATCACTATCTGTACTCCTACATCCCACGCCAGAATGATCACTATCTCTACTCCTACATCCCACGCCAGAAGGATCACTATCTCTACTCCTACATCCCACGCCAGAATGATCACTGTCTCTACTCCTACATCCCATGCCAGAATGATCACTATCTCTACTCCTACATCCCACGCCAGAATGATCACTGTCTCTACTCCTACATCCCACGCCAGAATGATCACTGTCTCTACTCCTACACCCCACGCCAGAATGATCACTATCTCTACTCCTACACCCCACGCCAGAATGATCACTGTCTCTACTCCTACGTCCCACGCCAGAATGATCACTGTCTCTACTCCTACACCCACGCCAGAATGATCAATGTCTCTACTCCTACATCCCACGCCAGAATGATCACTATCTCTACTCCTACATCCCACGACAGAATGATCACTATCTCTACTCCTACATCCCACGCCAGAATGATCACTATCTCTACTCCTACATGCCACGCCAGAATGATCACTATCTCTACTCCTACATCCCACGCCAGAATGATCACTATCTCTACTCCTACATCCCACTCCAGAATGATCACCATCTCTACTCCTACATGCCACGCCAGAATGATCACTATCTCTACTCCTACATCCAACGCCAGAATGATCACTATCTCTACTCCTACATCCCACTCTAGAATGATCACCATCTCTATTCCTACATCCCACCCAGAATGATCACTGTCTCTACTCCTACATCGCACTCCAGAATGATCACTGTCTCTACTCCTACATCCCACGCCAGAATGATCACTATCTCTACTCCTACATCGCATGCCAGAATGAACACTGTCTCTACTCCTACATCCCACGCCAGAAAGATCACCGTCTCTACTCCTACATCCCACGCCAGAATGATCACTGTCTCTACTCATAAATCACACACCATAATGATCACTGTCTCTACTCCTACATCCCACACCAGAATGATCACTATCTCTACTCCTACATCGCATGCCAGAATGAACACTGTCTCTACTCCTACATCCCACGCCAGAAAGATCACTGTCTCTACTCCTACATCCCACGCCAGAATGATCACTGTCTCTACTCCTACATCCCACTCCAGAATGATCACTATCTCTACTCCTACATCGCACGCCAGAATGATCACTGTCTCTACTCCTACATCCCACGCCAGAATGATCACTATCTCTACTCCTACATCCGACACCAGAAAGATCACTATCTCTACTCATACATCCCAAGCCAGAATGATCACTATCTCTACTCCTACATGCCACACCAGAATGATCACTATCTCTACTCCTACATCCCACGCCAGAATGATCACTATCTCTACTCCTACATCCCACTCCAGAATGATCACCATCTCTATTCCTACATCCCACGCCAGAATGATCACTGTCTCTACTCCTACATAACACACCAGAATGATCACTGTCTCTACTCCTACATCCCACGCCAGAATGATCACTATCTCTACTCCTACATCGCATGCCAGAATGAACACTGTCTCTACTCCTACATCCCATGCCAGAAAGATCACCGTCTCTACTCCTACATCCCACGCCAGAATGATCACTGTCTCTACTCCTAAATCATACACCAGAATGATCACTGTCTCTACTCCTACATCCCACGCCAGAATGATCACTATCTCTACTCCTACATCGCATGCCAGAATGAACACTGTCTCTACTCCTACATCCCACGCCAGAAAGATCACTGTCTCTACTCCTACATCCCTTGCCAGAATGATCACTGTCTCTACTCCTACATCCCACGCCAGAATGATCACTATCTCTACTCCTACATGGCACGCCAGAATGATCACTGTCTCTACACCTACATCCCACGCCAGAATGGTCACTATCTCTACTCCTACATCCGACACCAGAAAGATCACTATCTCTACTCATACATCCCAAGCCAGAATGATCACTATCTCTACTCCTACATCCAACACCAGAATGATCACTATCTCTACTCCTACATCCCACGCCAGAACAATCACTGTCTCTACTCCTACATCCCACGCCAAAATGATCACTATCTCTACTCCTACATCCCACGCCAGAATGATCACTATCTCTACTCCTACATCCACGCCAGAATTATCACTGTCTCTACTCCGACATTCCACGCCAGAATGATCACTGTCTCTACTCCTACAACCCACGCCAGAAAGATCACTATCTGTACTCCTACATCCCACACCAGAATGATCACTATCTCTACTCCTACATCCCACGCCAGAAGGATCACTATCTGTACTCCTACATCCCATGCCAGAATGACCACTATCTCTACTCCTACATCCCACACCAGAATGAGCACTGGCTATACTCCTACATCCCACGCCAGAATGATCACTGTCTCTACTCCTTCATCCCCTGCCAGAAAGATCACTATCTCTACTCCTACATCCCACGCCAGAATGATCACTGTCTCTACTCCTACATCCCACGCCAGAATGATCACTATCTCTACTCCTACACCCCATGCCAGAATGATCACTGTCTCTACTCCTACATCCCACGCCAGAATGATCACTATCTCTACTCCTACAACCATGCCAGAATGATCACTGTCTCTACTCCTACATCCCACGCCAGAATGATCACTATCTCTACTCCTACATCCCACGACAGAATGATCACTATCTCTACTCCTACATCCCACACCAGAATGATCACTATCTCTACTCCTACATGCCACGCCAGAATGATCACTATATCTACTCCTACATCCCACGCCATAATGATCACTATCTCCACTCCTACTTCCCACTCCAGAATCACCATCTCTACTCCTACATCCCACGCCAGAATGATCACTGTCTCTACTCCTACATCACACACCAGAATGATCACTGTCTCTACTCCTACATCCCACGCCAGAATGATCACTATCTCTACTCCTACATCGCATGCCAGACTGAACACTGCCTCTACTCCTACATCCCACGCCAGAAAGATCACTGTCTCTACTCCTATATTCCACGCCAGAATGATCACTGTCTCTACTCCTACATCCCACGCCAGAATGATCACTATCTCTACTCCTACATCCCATGCCAGAATGATCATTGTCTCTACTCCTATATCCCTCGCCAGAATGATCACTGTCTCTACTCCTACCTCCCACGCCAGAATGATCACTGTCTCTACTCCTACATCCCATGCCAGAATGATCATTGTCTCTACTCCTACATCCCACGCCAGAATGATCACTATCTCTACTCCTACATCCCACGCCAGAATGATCATTGTCTCTACTCCTACATCGCACGCCAGAAAGATCAGTGTCTCTACTCCTACATCCCACGGCAGAATGATCACTGTCTCTACTCCTACATCCCACGCCAGAATGATCACTGTCTCTACTCCTACATTCCACGCCAGAATGATCACTGTCTCTACTCCTACAACCCACGCCAGAAAGATCACTATCTGTACTCCTACATCCCACGCCAGAATGATCACTATCTCTACTCCTACATCCCACGCCAGAAGGATCACTATCTCTACTCCTACATCCCACGCCAGAATGACCACTGTCTCTACTCCTACATCCCACGCCAGAATGAGCACTGGCTCTACTCCTACATCCCACGCCAGAATGATCACTGTCTCTACTCCTACATCCCATGCCAGAATGATCACTGTCTCTACTCCTACATCCCACGCCAGAATGATCACTGTCTCTACTCCTACATCCCACGCCAGAATGATCACTGTCTCTACTCCTACATCCCACGCCAGAATGATCACTATCTCTACTCCTACACCCCATGCCAGAATGATCACTGGCTCTACTCCTACATCCCATGCCAGAATGATCACTATCTCTACTCCTACACCCACGCCAGAATGATCACTGTCTCTACTCCTACATCCCACGCCAGAATGATCACTATCTCTACTCCTACATCCCACGACAGAATGATCACTATCTCTACTCCTACATCCCACACCAGAATGATCACTATCTCTACTCCTACATGCCACGCCAGAATGATCACTATCTCTACTCCTACATCCCACGCCAGAATGATCACTATCTCTATTCCTACATCCCACTCCAGAATGATCACCATCTCTACTCCTACATCCCACGCCAGAATGATCACTGTCTCTTCTCCTACATCCCACACCAGAAAGATCACTCTCTCTACTCTTACATCCCACGCCAGAATGATCACTGTCTCTATTCCTACATCCCACGCCAGAAAGATCACTCTCTCTACTCCTACATCCCACGCCAGAATGATCACTGTCTCTACTCCTACACCCCACGCCAGAAAGATCACTCTCTCTACTCCTACATCCCACGCCAGAATGATCACTATCTCTACTCCTACATCCCACACCAGAATGATCCCTGTCTCTACTCCTACATCCCACACCAGAAAGATCACTCTCTCTACTCTTACATCCCACGCCAGAATGATCACTGTCTCTATTCCTACATCCCACGCCAGAAAGATCACTATCTCTACTCCTACACCCACGTCAGAATGATCACTATCTCTACTCCTACATCCCACGCCAGAATGATCACTATCTCCACTCCTACATCCCACGTCAGAATGATCACTATCTCTACTCCTACATCCCACGCCAGAATGATCACTATCTCTACTCCTACATCCCACGCCAGAATGATCACTATCTCCACTCCTACATCCCACGTCAGAATGATCACTATCTCTACTCCTACATCCCACGCCAGAATGATCACTATCTCCACTCCTACATCCCACGCCAGAATTATCACTGTCTCTACTCCTACATCCCACGGCAGAATGAACACTATCTCTACTCCTACATCCCACGCCAGAATTATCACTGTCTCTACTCCTACATCCCACGGCAGAATAATCACTATCACTACTCCTACATCCCACGCCAGAATGATCACTGTCTCTACTACTACATTCCACGCCAGAATGATCCCTGTCTCTACTCCTACATCCCACGCCAGAATGATCACTGTCTCTACTCCTACATCTCATGCCAGAATGATCAATGTCTCTACTCCTACATCCCACGCCAGAAAGATCACTTTCTCTACTCCTACATCCCACCCCAGAATGATCACTATCTCTACTCCTACATCCCACGCCAGAATGATCACTGTCTCTACTCCTACATCCCACGCCAGAAAAATCACTATCTCTACTCCTACATCCCACGCCAGAATGATCCCTGTCTCTACTCCTACATCCCACACCAGAAAGATCACTCTCTCTACTCTTACATCCCACGCCAGAATGATCACTGTCTCTATTCCTACATCCCACGCCAGAAAGATCACTATCTCTACTCCTACATCCCACGCGAGAATGATCACTGTCTCTACTCCTACATCCCACGCCAGAAAGATCACTCTCTCTACTCCTACATCCCACGCCAGAATGATCACTGTCTCTACTCCTACACCCCACGCCAGAAAGATCACTCTCTCTACTCCTACATCCCACGCCAGAATGATCACTATCTCTACTCCTACATCCCACGCCAGAAAGATCCCTCTCTCTACTCCTACATCCCACGCCAGAATGATCACTGTCTCTTCTCCTACATCCCACGCCAGAAAGATCACTCTCTCTACTCCTACATCCAACGCCAGAATGATCACTATCTCTACTCCTACATCCCACTCAGAAAGATCACTATCTCTACTCCTACACCCATGCCAGAATGGTCACTATCTCTGCTCCTACATCCCACGCCAGAATGATCACTATCTCTACTCCTACATCCCACGCCAGAAAGATCCCTCTCTCTACTCCTACATCCCACGCCAGAATGATCACTGTCTCTTCTCCTACATCCCACGCCAGAAAGATCACTCTCTCTACTCCTACATCCCACGCCAGAATGATCACTATCTCTACTCCTACATCCCACTCAGAAAGATCACTATCTCTACTCCTACATCACACACCAGAATGATCACTGTCTCTACTCCTACACCCCACGCCAGAAAGATCACTCTCTCTACTCCTACATCCCACGCCAGAATGATCAGTATCTCTACTCCTACACCCCACGCCAGAAAGATCCCTCTCTCTACTCCTACATCCCACGCCAGAATGATCACTGTCTCTTCTCCTACATCCCACGCCAGAATGTTCACTATCTCTACTCCTACATCCCACGCCAGAATGATCACTGTCTCTACTCCTACATCCCACGCCAGAATGATCAATGTCTCTACTCCTACATTCCACGCCAGAATGATCCCTGTTTCTACTCCTACATCCCACGCCAGAATGATCACTGTCTCTACTCCTACATCTCATGCCAGAATGATCAATGTCTCTACTCCTACATCCCACGCCAGAATGATCACTGTCTCTACTCCTACATCTCATGCCAGAATGATCAATGTCTCTACTCCTACATCCCACGCCAGAAAGATCACTTTCTCTACTCCTACATCCCACCCCAGAATGATCACTATCTCTACTCCTACATCCCACGCCAGAATGATCACTGTCTCTACTCCTACATCCCACGCCAGAAAAATCACTATCTCTACTCCTACATCCCACGCCAGAATGATCCCTGTCTCTACTCCTACATCCCACACCAGAAAGATCACTCTCTCTACTCTTACATCCCACGCCAGAATGATCACTGTCTCTATTCCTACATCCCACGCCAGAAAGATCACTATCTCTACTCCTACATCCCACGCGAGAATGATCACTGTCTCTACTCCTACATCCCACGCCAGAAAGATCACTCTCTCTACTCCTACATCCCACGCCAGAATGATCACTGTCTCTACTCCTACACCCCACGCCAGAAAGATCACTCTCTCTACTCCTACATCCCACGCCAGAATGATCACTATCTCTACTCCTACATCCCACGCCAGAAAGATCCCTCTCTCTACTCCTACATCCCACGCCAGAATGATCACTGTCTCTTCTCCTACATCCCACGCCAGAAAGATCACTCTCTCTACTCCTACATCCCACGCCAGAATGATCACTATCTCTACTCCTACATCCCACTCAGAAAGATCACTATCTCTACTCCTACACCCACGCCAGAATGGTCACTATCTCTGCTCCTACATCCCATGCCAGAATGATCACTATCTCTACTCCTACATCCCACGCCAGAAAGATCCCTCTCTCTACTCCTACATCCCACGCCAGAATGATCACTGTCTCTTCTCCTACATCCCACGCCAGAAAGATCACTCTCTCTACTCCTACATCCCACGCCAGAATGATCACTATCTCTACTCCTACATCCCACTCAGAAAGATCACTATCTCTACTCCTACATCACACACCAGAATGATCACTGTCTCTACTCCTACACCCCACGCCAGAAAGATCACTCTCTCTACTCCTACATCCCACGCCAGAATGATCACTATCTCTACTCCTACACCCCACACCAGAAAGATCCCTCTCTCTACTCCTACATCCCACGCCAGAATGATCACTGTCTCTTCTCCTACATCCCACGCCAGAATGTTCACTATCTCTACTCCTACATCCCACGCCAGAATGACCACTATCTCTACTCCTACATCCCACACCAGAATGATCACTGGCTCTACTTGAAACATCCAACGCCAGAAAGATCGCTATCTCTACTCCAACATCACACGCCAGAAGGATCACTATCTCTACTCCTACATCCCACGCCAGAATGATCACTGTCTCTACTCCTACATCCCACGCCAGAAAGATCCCTCTCTCTACTCCTACATCCCACGCCAGAATGATCACTGTCTCTTCTCCTACATCCCACGCCAGAAAGATCACTCTCTCTACTCCTACATCCCACGCCAGAATGATCACTATCTCTACTCCTACATCCCACTCAGAAAGATCACTATCTCTACTCCTACATCACACACCAGAATGATCACTGTCTCTACTCCTACACCCCACGCCAGAAAGATCACTCTCTCTACTCCTACATCCCACGCCAGAATGATCACTATCTCTACTCCTACATCCCATGCCAGAATGATCATTGTCTCTACTCCTATATCCCTCGCCAGAATGATCACTGTCTCTACTCCTACCTCCCACGCCAGAATGATCACTGTCTCTACTCCTACATCCCATGCCAGAATGATCATTGTCTCTACTCCTACATCCCACGCCAGAATGATCACTATCTCTACTCCTACATCCCACGCCAGAATGATCATTGTCTCTACTCCTACATCCCACGCCAGAAAGATCAGTGTCTCTACTCCTACATCCCACGGCAGAATGATCACTGTCTCTACTCCTACATCCCACGCCAGAATGATCACTGTCTCTACTCCTACATTCCACGCCAGAATGATCACTGTCTCTACTCCTACAACCCACGCCAGAAAGATCACTATCTGTACTCCTACATCCCACGCCAGAATGATCACTATCTCTACTCCTACATCCCACGCCAGAAGGATCACTATCTCTACTCCTACATCCCACGCCAGAATGACCACTGTCTCTACTCCTACATCCCACGCCAGAATGAGCACTGGCTCTACTCCTACATCCCACGCCAGAATGATCACTGTCTCTACTCCTACATCCCATGCCAGAATGATCACTGTCTCTACTCCTACATCCCACGCCAGAATGATCACTGTCTCTACTCCTACATCCCACGCCAGAATGATCACTGTCTCTACTCCTACATCCCACGCCAGAATGATCACTATCTCTACTCCTACACCCCATGCCAGAATGATCACTGGCTCTACTCCTACATCCCATGCCAGAATGATCACTATCTCTACTCCTACACCCACGCCAGAATGATCACTGTCTCTACTCCTACATCCCACGCCAGAATGATCACTATCTCTACTCCTACATCCCACGACAGAATGATCACTATCTCTACTCCTACATCCCACACCAGAATGATCACTATCTCTACTCCTACATGCCACGCCAGAATGATCACTATCTCTACTCCTACATCCCACGCCAGAATGATCACTATCTCTATTCCTACATCCCACTCCAGAATGATCACCATCTCTACTCCTACATCCCACGCCAGAATGATCACTGTCTCTTCTCCTACATCCCACACCAGAAAGATCACTCTCTCTACTCTTACATCCCACGCCAGAATGATCACTGTCTCTATTCCTACATCCCACGCCAGAAAGATCACTCTCTCTACTCCTACATCCCACGCCAGAATGATCACTGTCTCTACTCCTACACCCCACGCCAGAAAGATCACTCTCTCTACTCCTACATCCCACGCCAGAATGATCACTATCTCTACTCCTACATCCCACACCAGAATGATCCCTGTCTCTACTCCTACATCCCACACCAGAAAGATCACTCTCTCTACTCTTACATCCCACGCCAGAATGATCACTGTCTCTATTCCTACATCCCACGCCAGAAAGATCACTATCTCTACTCCTACACCCACGTCAGAATGATCACTATCTCTACTCCTACATCCCACGCCAGAATGATCACTATCTCCACTCCTACATCCCACGTCAGAATGATCACTATCTCTACTCCTACATCCCACGCCAGAATGATCACTATCTCTACTCCTACATCCCACGCCAGAATGATCACTATCTCCACTCCTACATCCCACGTCAGAATGATCACTATCTCTACTCCTACATCCCACGCCAGAATGATCACTATCTCCACTCCTACATCCCACGCCAGAATTATCACTGTCTCTACTCCTACATCCCACGGCAGAATGAACACTATCTCTACTCCTACATCCCACGCCAGAATTATCACTGTCTCTACTCCTACATCCCACGGCAGAATAATCACTATCACTACTCCTACATCCCACGCCAGAATGATCACTGTCTCTACTACTACATTCCACGCCAGAATGATCCCTGTCTCTACTCCTACATCCCACGCCAGAATGATCACTGTCTCTACTCCTACATCTCATGCCAGAATGATCAATGTCTCTACTCCTACATCCCACGCCAGAAAGATCACTTTCTCTACTCCTACATCCCACCCCAGAATGATCACTATCTCTACTCCTACATCCCACGCCAGAATGATCACTGTCTCTACTCCTACATCCCACGCCAGAAAAATCACTATCTCTACTCCTACATCCCACGCCAGAATGATCCCTGTCTCTACTCCTACATCCCACACCAGAAAGATCACTCTCTCTACTCTTACATCCCACGCCAGAATGATCACTGTCTCTATTCCTACATCCCACGCCAGAAAGATCACTATCTCTACTCCTACATCCCACGCGAGAATGATCACTGTCTCTACTCCTACATCCCACGCCAGAAAGATCACTCTCTCTACTCCTACATCCCACGCCAGAATGATCACTGTCTCTACTCCTACACCCCACGTCAGAAAGATCACTCTCTCTACTCCTACATCCCACGCCAGAATGATCACTATCTCTACTCCTACATCCCACGCCAGAAAGATCCCTCTCTCTACTCCTACATCCCACGCCAGAATGATCACTGTCTCTTCTCCTACATCCCACGCCAGAAAGATCACTCTCTCTACTCCTACATCCCATGCCAGAATGATCACTATCTCTACTCCTACATCCCACTCAGAAAGATCACTATCTCTACTCCTACACCCATGCCAGAATGGTCACTATCTCTGCTCCTACATCCCACGCCAGAATGATCACTATCTCTACTCCTACATCCCACGCCAGAAAGATCCCTCTCTCTACTCCTACATCCCACGCCAGAATGATCACTGTCTCTTCTCCTACATCCCACGCCAGAAAGATCACTCTCTCTACTCCTACATCCCACGCCAGAATGATCACTATCTCTACTCCTACATCCTACTCAGAAAGATCACTATCTCTACTCCTACATCACACACCAGAATGATCACTGTCTCTACTCCTACACCCCACGCCAGAAAGATCACTCTCTCTACTCCTACATCCCACGCCAGAATGATCAGTATCTCTACTCCTACACCCCACGCCAGAAAGATCCCTCTCTCTACTCCTACATCCCACGCCAGAATGATCACTGTCTCTTCTCCTACATCCCACGCCAGAATGTTCACTATCTCTACTCCTACATCCCACGCCAGAATGATCACTGTCTCTACTCCTACATCCCACGCCAGAATGATCAATGTCTCTACTCCTACATTCCACGCCAGAATGATCCCTGTTTCTACTCCTACATCCCACGCCAGAATGATCACTGTCTCTACTCCTACATCTCATGCCAGAATGATCAATGTCTCTACTCCTACATCCCACGCCAGAATGATCACTGTCTCTACTCCTACATCTCATGCCAGAATGATCAATGTCTCTACTCCTACATCCCACGCCAGAAAGATCACTTTCTCTACTCCTACATCCCACCCCAGAATGATCACTATCTCTACTCCTACATCCCACGCCAGAATGATCACTGTCTCTACTCCTACATCCCACGCCAGAAAAATCACTATCTCTACTCCTACATCCCACGCCAGAATGATCCCTGTCTCTACTCCTACATCCCACACCAGAAAGATCACTCTCTCTACTCTTACATCCCACGCCAGAATGATCACTGTCTCTATTCCTACATCCCACGCCAGAAAGATCACTATCTCTACTCCTACATCCCACGCGAGAATGATCACTGTCTCTACTCCTACATCCCACGCCAGAAAGATCACTCTCTCTACTCCTACATCCCACGCCAGAATGATCACTGTCTCTACTCCTACACCCCACGCCAGAAAGATCACTCTCTCTACTCCTACATCCCACGCCAGAATGATCACTATCTCTACTCCTACATCCCACGCCAGAAAGATCCCTCTCTCTACTCCTACATCCCACGCCAGAATGATCACTGTCTCTTCTCCTACATCCCACGCCAGAAAGATCACTCTCTCTACTCCTACATCCCACGCCAGAATGATCACTATCTCTACTCCTACATCCCACTCAGAAAGATCACTATCTCTACTCCTACACCCACGCCAGAATGGTCACTATCTCTGCTCCTACATCCCATGCCAGAATGATCACTATCTCTACTCCTACATCCCACGCCAGAAAGATCCCTCTCTCTACTCCTACATCCCACGCCAGAATGATCACTGTCTCTTCTCCTACATCCCACGCCAGAAAGATCACTCTCTCTACTCCTACATCCCACGCCAGAATGATCACTATCTCTACTCCTACATCCCACTCAGAAAGATCACTATCTCTACTCCTACATCACACACCAGAATGATCACTGTCTCTACTCCTACACCCCACGCCAGAAAGATCACTCTCTCTACTCCTACATCCCACGCCAGAATGATCACTATCTCTACTCCTACACCCCACGCCAGAAAGATCCCTCTCTCTACTCCTACATCCCACGCCAGAATGATCACTGTCTCTTCTCCTACATCCCACGCCAGAATGTTCACTATCTCTACTCCTACATCCCACGCCAGAATGACCACTATCTCTACTCCTACATCCCACACCAGAATGATCACTGGCTCTACTTGAAACATCCAACGCCAGAAAGATCGCTATCTCTACTCCAACATCACACGCCAGAAGGATCACTATCTCTACTCCTACATCCCACGCCAGAATGATCACTGTCTCTACTCCTACATCCCACGCCAGAAAGATCCCTCTCTCTACTCCTACATCCCACGCCAGAATGATCACTGTCTCTTCTCCTACATCCCACGCCAGAAAGATCACTCTCTCTACTCCTACATCCCACGCCAGAATGATCACTATCTCTACTCCTACATCCCACTCAGAAAGATCACTATCTCTACTCCTACATCACACACCAGAATGATCACTGTCTCTACTCCTACACCCCACGCCAGAAAGATCACTCTCTCTACTCCTACATCCCACGCCAGAATGATCACTATCTCTACTCCTACACCCCACGCCAGAAAGATCCCTCTCTCTACTCCTACATCCCACGCCAGAATGATCACTGTCTCTTCTCCTACATCCCACGCCAGAATGATCACTGTCTCTACTCCTACACCCACGCCAGAATGGTCACTATCTCTGCTCCTACATCCCACGCCAGAATGATCACTATCTCTACTCCTACATCCCACTCAGAAAGATCACTATCTCTACTCCTACACCCACGCCAGAATGGTCACTATCTCTGCTCCTACATCCCACGCCAGAATGATCACTATCTCTACTCCTACATCCCACTCAGAAAGATCACTATCTCTACTCCTACACCCACGCCAGAATGGTCACTATCTCTGCTCCTACATCCCACGCCAGAATGATCACTATCTCTACTCCTACATCCCACTCAGAAAGATCACTATCTCTACTCCTACACCCACGCCAGAATGGTCACTATCTCTGCTCCTACACCCCACGCCAGAAAGATCCCTATCTCTTCCGCACACATAGGCCTGTTTAGACAGGAATGACTGCATGTTGGCCTATGATCCATCGCAGAAATATTTCACAAAACGTTTCAGCGCCTACTCCTCCTATTTGCTCAGGCATTTCCTTATAGTGATCATGTCTTAATATTTGGGCGCACCCAGGATGAACATGACCACACCCTGATGAAAGTATACCAGCCGCTTCTCTCCACAAGTCTAACACTTCACATTGACAAGTTTGAAGTGTGCAAAGAAGATCTCAAACACTATGGCCGCATCTTTTCCAAGAATGGCATTGCCCCTGACCCAATAAAGGTACAAAGCATGCTCCATCTAACCCCACCAGCACGTGTCGCTGAACTGCAGACATTCTGGGCATAGCTGGGTATTGTCCCAGATGCATCCACTACTACGCTACCACAGCGGCCGCTTTACACTATCTGCTCAAATAGAATCTGCGTTCCAGTCGACTGCTCATTGCTAGATGTCATTTGATGCTATCAAAGATGCTATGACAAATCCCCCCACATGGCATACTTCACCCAATCATTCTGTACGGAAGTCATGGTTGACGCCAGCGTTGTTGGTTTAGAGGCTGCCCTGACACAGCAGGATAGCACAATGCTTTTGGTAGCTGAGAACTCTCAGGCGCTGAACTAGTGTATTCCCAACCCAAAAAAGAGAACCTCTCCACAGTATGCGGTGTACACATTTCCACACCTTCCTCATTGGGAAGCCCTTCGCATTGATGAAAGACCATGAGGCCCTCCTGTCCTTCTTTGGGAATCAGAGGGAAAGAATGCCGTGCCCCTTCAAGAGTACGTGGACCACATCATACACAGGCCGGTGAAAGATCTCAATCTGGTGGATTACGTCTCCAAAGATCCTATGCTACGTGACGTGCACACAGACACACAGACACAGCAAGCAAAGAATTTCTAAATTACATTGCAGCTAACACTATGCCACCAACAATTTCAGAACAAGACATAGCCACAGCGCCAAGACATGACCCCACAATTAAAGCCACAATCGCCTTTGCTAAGGACAACACATACCATGAAGGCATTACGACGCATAGCAACAGTCTGGGCTGACCCTTTCACTGTTTCTCAGGGGGATTACACTTGTTATACCCAACTCCGTGAGGAAGTCTATAATCCACATCGCTCAGGAAGGTCACTGGGAGTGGGGTGTGGTGAACACTAAAAGGCTTCTCAGGAACCAAATATGGTCGTCCAACATGGACAACATGGTGCACCACACGAGCGAGATATGGGGCATATCAAATAACATGGAAAGCCATTCCTCCATAAATCTCTGTACTTCCTAAAACTGTATTGCACACAGTACCTGTTTACTTTTATGGGCCCTGTTGTATCACGTAACCAGCGTGATGACGTTGCACGTCACGCAGGCAACAGAGAATATAGAGGCTGGCATTGCCCTCTTTTCGGCAGAGCAGAGCGGGGCCTGTGAAGTTAACACAACTGTGTCTGTCATCCTTTATGCGCAGCGCTGCGCCACGCGAGGCACGCTCACAAGCTCCATAACACCACATCCACAGAGTCTCAGATGGAGCCTCCAGGAGACAGCATGGGCGATGAAGACGAAGATGATTTCTTCACATTGGCCGTGCTCACATTCAGCGGCCGGGGAAATCATCAACCCAGGTGCTCAGTGACTATTCTGAATATCCCAGTCCACGTACTTCTCGACACTGGTGTCTCGGTCAACGTCATGGCCAATAAGCAATACCCGAGTCTACCCGGACCTCTGCCACTCCAAGGGACCAAGGCGCGCATATTCACCTTTGAGGGCAAGACCCCACTACCACTAGAAGGTGCCTTCATAGCCGCTGTCCAGCACCATGCTATCTCCATCCGGGCCCGGTTCTACGTGACCAAGGTAGCCACTGAAACCTTACTCAGCTGCGCCATGGCTGAGGCCTTAGGGCTCATTCAATTCGCCCATCACGTGTCCGTCGAAGACGCACAGATGCTGTTACAGGAATTCCAAGGCGTGTTCACAGGAATTGGGCAGATGGCAGGCGGTGGCATTGAAACACTGAAGCATGCCCTTTCACCTTCGTGGTAAAGTATAGAAGGAGATACCGAATCTAGTAAACCTCGATATCATCGAGCACATTGAAGGGCCCACCCCCTGGATGTCCCCGATCATCATTGTCCACAAACCTAAAAAGCCGGACAGCATCTGCATTTGCCTGGATATGCGACTGCCTAACAAGACAATAAAGAGAGAAAGGCATTTGACTTCCTTACTCAACGACATCATCATCAAACTGGAAGGCGGAACAGTCTTTTCCAAGCTGGACCCCCGCTCAGGATACCGTCAACTTCAGCTTCACCAAAACAGTTGGTACATCACGACGCATCACGACATTCACAACACATGTCGGCCACTACAGATATAAGAGCCTATACTTTGGTATCTTGTCAGCAGCTGGGGTGTTTCAGAACGCCATACATGGAGCCCTTGCAGGCTGTAACTCTGAATGTAAGCAGTGATATCTTGATACAGGCAAAGTCAGAGGGTGAACACCTAGAATGTCTGGAAAAGGTACTGTCGAGGATTTAGGCACTAGGGCTGACTCTTCATCACGAAAAGTGCGAATTTCTCTAGAGAAAGATTGGGTTTTTCAGCTTCATCTTTCAGGAAGAAACCTCTATCTGTCAGGCACTCTTGCTGCTTGCGGGGGGACCTCTGTCCCCTGCCTCTCCCATGTAAGTTCTTCAAAAGTGGCAACCTGCTCCATGGCGCCAAACTAAACTCTTGCTCTGCTATCAAGGACTCCTGTGACATCTGCCACCTCCTGGAACGCCTGGACCTTGATGTTCTTGCTCTTACTGAGACATGGTTTCAGGAGAGCTATGTGACGAGTTTTGACACACTTCTCCCTGAAGGCTACAAGATCCTCTCCGTGCCCAGGCCCAACAGGCCAGGAGGTGGAGTAGCGTTGATCTTTCCTGAGTGGATCCCTGTTTCCATTATTCCCACTCAGGTCTACTCCTTTGAAGGCCTGGTCTGCAGGCTCTCTCTCCCACCTGTCACCTCTCTTACTCTGGCCACCTTCTATTGGCCACCGGGCCCATCCACCCTCTTCCTCTTGGAATTGGCTGACCTGGCCTCTTCTCTCCTCTCTTCCTCTTCCCAACTCCTCCTGCTGGGGGATCTTAACATCCATCTTGACTCTACGGACTCCTCAGGACCTTTCTGCAACCTGTGACTCCATTTCTCTTTCCATTCTACCCTCGGGTCCAACACACACTGCTGGCCACACTTTGGATGCTTTCATCTCCACAGACATCCCACTCTCTATTCCTCTCACTACCTCACTCTCATATAGATAGGCAATATAGACTCTGCATCAGCTCCAAGAATAGAGTCTACATTCAAGCCTGCATCTCCGCGGCATCTAATAACATGGCTGAATTCTTCAAAGTCTGCAAGGAATTGGCCAACCCTACTGCAGCCGCATCCTCTACTACACCTACCCAGGCCCTTTGCTCGGCCCTGGCTGCACACGTCATCACCAAAATGCAGGGCATCCTGTCCTCTCTCTCTACTGCTCCATCTCCTGCACCAACATTTCTTGGGCCCACCTCGGCCGCCGTCACCCCTCCGCCTATTCTCTCCTCCCTCTCCCCTGTCACACCTGATGAGGTCTCTAGATAAGTCCGGTTTATGAAAGCCTCTTCCAAACAGGTAGACCCCTGCCCCTCTAAAACAATCAAGGGCAATATTGACACTCTCGCTCCAGCCTTGGCTGACCTCTGCAACCTCCCTTTCGCCATTGGAGTTTTTCCCTCTCCTCTCAAGCGCTCTCTAGTGCATTCTCTGCTCAAAAAACCTTCTTCCGACCAATCCATCCCGAACTCTATCACCCTTATCCTGGCCAAACTACTGGAGAAGTTGGTTATAACTCAACTTACCCTCCAAACTGAATCTGTTGGTTGTCTCCATGACCATTAGTCTGGCTTTAGAGCTCCAGAGGTGCAGAAACTGCTCTTCTGAACACCTGTGAAGACCTACTGTCAAATCTTGACTCCAACTCTCCCTCTGTCCTCCTTCTTCTTGACCTCTCTTCTGCTTTCAATACGGTAAACCGCAACATCCTGATCACATTCTCTGTAATACCCTGGGCATCACTGATCTCTGCCCTTTCTCTTCTCTACCGCTTTTCTTGTGGTGTCCTCCAGGGATCTAACCTTTGCTCATGGTTCTTCAATATCTACATGGCCCTCGGGATCTCTACCTTTACTTCTAACTTTCAGTGTTATGCGGATGACAACGCAGCTCTCTTTCAGTCCCCCTCGGCCTCCTCCTCCTCGCTCATTCCTGAATGTCTATCCGCAATTCAGTCTTGGTGCACTGCTAACGATCTCTGCCTGAATGCCAGTAAGATAGATCGTCCTCATGGGGACCCCTGCTCCTGCTTTCCCACTTTTCTCTCTGGCCGGCCTCCCTTAGCAATGCACCCTCACCTACCAATGAGGCAAAAAATCTTAGGGTCATCTTGGACTCCACTCTCTCCTTCTCTCCTCACATCTCAGACATCTCCCAAAAGTCCCACTACCAGCTGCACCTCCTCAGAAGTATTCCACCTTTCCTCACTCTCCCCCAGAGACTCACCACCTCCAGAGCCCTGGCTCTCTCTAGGCTGGACGACTGCAACAGCCTCTTTCCCAATCTTCCTGCTTCTACTCTCCGTCCTCTGCGACTCATCCAGAACAGGACTGCAAGACTTTTCCTCGGCCTCAAGCCCTGGGACCGCAACTCTCCACTGGCTCCCCGTAGCTGCAAGCATCAAGTTCAAGACCCTCTGCACAAGCCACAATTCTTTCTGGGGCCGGGGCCCGCACTATCTACAACGCTCTCTTCCCAAATACTCTCCCTCTAGAGTCCCCCACTCGTCCTCCAACTCTCTGAGGGGGAGCCACTGTCACAAACATAGATCTGGGGGTATAGCTTTATCCTCTGGAACAGCCTCCCTGCATCTCTCCGTCTTGAGCAGGAGCACCTTAAATTTTGGAAACTCCTCAAGACCTTTATTTATTTATTTGGATTTGTATAGCGCACTGCAGCCCAAAGGCATTGAGGCGCTGTGTAGAACTTAAGAAGGTTTGGTTAAGGGTTACAAAGATGCCGCCGAATGAGAGTAACTTGTTACAATGCAGGAAAAAATGGTTACAAGGTTGCGTAGATACAAGTACAGTGGTTGTGTAGGAACACAGAAACAGAGTACATGGGAGTAATCAGATGAAGAGGCTGGTTTTGATGGCCTTGCGAAAGGCAGAGTGAGACTCAATTTGTTTAATGTTCGGGGGTAAGGACTTCCAGAGTGAAGGGACAACCGCAGGGAAGCTGTTACACCATTTCAACGATGGCTAGTTAGGCGTAAATGGTCTCTGTGTGGAGCCGTATTACGAGAGAATTTCAAGATGGCCATGAATTACCATCATGAGCGTAGTAACAGACTAGTTGCTGCACGCTGCCGGCAGAGGCGATCAGCGGATCACATGACTTCACTTAAGGAACGAGGAACACCGCTTCGGTGCGTCGCTTCTGCTGTGTGTGACGCTCCGTAAGTTTGTGGGTAATACTTCCACTCTTGTTGGTACCTTAGTGATTTCAACCCTATTCTCTCTTTTATGATTGCATTTATTTCCATTTGTAGAAATTCGTCACATCCCTTTTTCCCTGTGGCTCGCCCTCTTCCCTCTTCTCCGGTTCGTAATCTCCCCTCCGATCTGTGCTCCCCATTCCAGCCACAAATCAGGAACGGGAAAACCACCCGTCGCGAGGAAGTGAGTTCCTTTCGCTATTTCAGACACTTAGCTCTCTCTCTCTCTCTCTTTATCCCCGTCACTGACTTTCTTTCACTTGCTAGGAACTCCCCGCTCTCCCTCGACCAGCATCACTTACCATTTCCCAGGATCAGTCGCCACGGAATACATAATCCTTGTCAAGTCTGTTTTCAGTAAGTGCTGATCCATTCCATAGGACTCTCTTCTTTAGACATTCCATACTTTCTGTTACTTACCTGTCCATTTCTTGTCCTGTAGGACTCTCACTACTTCCCTCCAGCATCCTCCACCCTGAGAAGAGCCTTTGATCCAGGAAAATATTGCCAGGACGTCCAGGGTTTTTCCCCCAGAGGGTTTCCCTGAGGTTCGTGTTTCTCTCTCACTGTTATCCTTGTTTCCCGTGAACGGGGGGAACAGGAGATTCCGGGAGATTCTTGCATTCTGCAGTTGTTGCTCCAGAAAGAATGCTGTCAGGTCAGGTTAGTGCCTATTACTTTATTGACAGTCCAATATATGCACATCTTTGTTACAATACTTCACTGTCAGTTGATCATAAAAGTTACTATTGTTACAGAAGCTGGAGCCACCTGCCCAAGCTTTTCAAGTTCTGGGAACAGACAGAAGGTTGGGGTAAAGAGTCCTGGATGGTGTGGGGTGGTGGGTTTAGAAATCCTTTGGGCAAGGTAGGGGGGGCCTGGCCATGGAAGCACTTGTGGGTAAGAGCGAGAGCCTTAAAGATGATTCTTTCTTTAACTGGGAGCCAGTGGACCTGTCTTCCGAGTTCTGAGATGTGTTCTCTGAGAGAAAGGCCTGTGGCAGCTCTTAGTGTATTGTTGTTTTGAACAATTTGAAGCTTTGCAACATTCTTACCAGATGTGCCTTCAAGCTAGATCTGATTATGGCTCTGGCGATGGGGAGGCAGTTTTGTTGGGAGAGGAAAGTTTAGAATGATATGCTGAAGAAGAGGCTATGGCGTTAACCTGTCTGTTCATGGACAGGTCAGGTTCCAGGTAGACGCCTAAGGTTTTAATCGTTGGAGAGACGGTGATGGCAATACTGTCAATGGTAAATGAGGAGTATTGGTTGTCCAGTTTGCTCAGTGTGGAGGGGGAGCCAACCAGCAGAAGCTTGGTTTTCTCACTGTTGAGACATAGCCAGTTTTCTGCCATCCAAGATTGGATTGTTGAGCAGATGGTGTCAAGCGTGTTCTGGTCAGACAGGTAGTCACCCGAAAGGGGGAATCAGTACCTGGGTGTCATCCGCATAGTTTGTATATGAGATACCCAGGGAGTCCAGGACTTTGAACAGTGGCCTAGTGAAGAGCAGGAAAATGGGGCTTATTTAGTTTGAAGTTGCTCCAGCAGGCGACTCCTCACAATCCCTTATAGAAGTCAAATGACGGAAAATAGTGATTGCACTATATTGTCATCAAAAGTCGCGGGTCATTGGATTTGGACGGATACTAAGCCCATACCGTCCACAAGGTAACAGAAAAAATACAGGAAACTCCAGGCAGGACTCAGCGCCAGTGTAAAAATGGATTGTTTAATGACACAATCTGTTGGTCATAGTTGTGTGCATACGACAGAAAAACGCCCTCTACTTGATAACGCGTTTCGGCTCCCACAAGCCTTTATCAAATCAGGGCTACATTAGTTATTACAACCAAATTATATACATAAATAAAGCAAACAGTACAATTGTCAAATGTATGGTTCAATTACAAGTGCAGCATATGCAAATTGAATATTTCCCAACATTTTGCACATTAACATTCGACAGAGAAACAAGGGTTGGTGAAGGGAAGGATTGAGTGGGTTGGGAAAAATACAAGAAAATGTCATCATGTAGACCAATAGCACAATAAAACAGAGGCAGAAAAAGCCGACAAAAACTAATAATACACCCAAAACAGCAATAAGTAAACATATCATGTTCAAATGACAATAGAAAGAATAACAGATAAAATTGTTTTGAAAGATCAAGGGACAAAAAGAAAAAACAAAAGAAGAAACCAATTAGTTGAATTTTTGCAAGGCGAATCATTAAATGTAATAATACATTTAAATCAGATTAAATACCTGGGGCTTACCCAATAACAGAATTATTAAATCCGTACGGCTGTTGTCTGAAAGACAATAATAGGGACAGATCCCAATGGTGGATAACCTGTAAACACAAAGATTGGACATTACCTAGATTAATTTTGTCTCATAGGTATTCCTACGTTAAAGCGCAACCATATTGTTGCATACATTTGAACATGATATGTCTACTTATTGCTGTTGTGGGTGTATTATTGGTTTTTTGTCGGCTTTTTCTGCCTCTGTTTTATTGTGCTATTGGTCTACATGATGACATTTTCTTGTATTTTTCCCAACCCACTCAATCCTTCCCTTCACCAACCCTTGTTTCTCTGTCGAATGTTAATGTGTGAAATGTTGGGAAATATTCAATTTGCATATGCTGCACGTGTAATTGAACCATACATTTGACAATTCTACTGTTTGCTTTATTAATGTGGGCCTAGTGAAGAGGTTGTAGAGGGTGGGGGCAGTGCAGGAGCCTTGCAGGAAGAGTCTGAGAAGATCTTTATTGCTCTGTCCTTCAAGAAGGAGGCACCTTCCTTCTCTCTTCCTCCTCTCTCTCCCTCTCCACTGCTAACCTCCTTTCCTTTCTCTCCACCCTCCATCTCCCCTCTAACACTGTTCAGTTTTTGCTGACTGGTTGTCTGGTTCACCTCCAGGCCCCCCCGCCAGTCTTTGCACTTGCCTCCAGGCTGCTGCACTTTGTTCAACATTACTGCACTTTCATCTTATGTCCTTAAGCATGGCAACCTCTCTGCACTTAACACAGGGCCTGCTGGACCGGACATTTTGTAACCCCCCTCCTCTCTGCACCTCTGTCTGTATGCATGCATGGCCTATATGTACTAAGTCCAGTTAGTCACCTGTCCTGCCCCCCACCAGCCCCCCCATCATTGCCCCCCTCCCGAGGTTGGTCTCAACTGTGCCATTTCATGCACTTGCATTAGCAGAAATGTCGCCTGGCCTAGTATGGCTAGTTTATCTATTTAGATCATTGGGAATCTTCAAGACCTAAGAATGATTACTGTATTCCCTTGTTCCCTTCCCGCCTTGAAGCGCTTTGAAGCATTTCACTTGTATATAAGTGCTATAAATATAAACAATAAATAAAGGAAGGATCCGGCTAAGGTCAGGGGCATCCAGGAGGCCAAAGCCCTTGAGTCTGTCTCAGAAGTCAGGAACTTTCTAGGGATGATCACCTACTGTGGCCGATTTATCGAAAACCTGACCACTCTATCCGAGCCCCTGAGAAACTTGACAAAGTAATCCACAGTGTGGAGATGGACAGCCCTGGAACAAAACCCTCTTGAAAACCTCAAAAAGACACTGTCAGATGAATGCATCGTAGCCTTCTTTGATCCACAAAAGGATACTGAGTCCATCATCGAAGCGGACCCCTTCCACCATGGTGCCATCCTCACACAGACAAAGACAGCTCCCTGTGCACCGTTGCATATGGCAGCTGGGCTCTCTCTCTGACCGAGCAGAGACATTCCCAGATTGAGAGTGAACCACAAACCTCTTTTGTCAATAATGACAGGTGGCTCAGCTAACCCACCACCACGCATTGAAAAATGGTTACTGGTGCGCCAAGTATATGACCTCAACCTCAAGTACCGGCCCAGGCAAAATAATACTGCGGATTACCTGTCTGGAAATCCAAAGAGACAAATACACCCCACCCCTCCGGGAAGATGCTGAGGCAGACGAAAACCTAAGACTAGTTGCTGAGAGCATGGTTCTCAAGTCGATGGACGTTGCCGAGTTCAAAGCTGCATCAAGACACGATGGGTGTTTCCGTATCCTGCGAGACACAATGGAGTCAGGTCAATGGAAATCAGCTCTCTAGGATCTAGGGACCAGAACCGAAGAAGCAAAGGTAACCCTGGACCAACTGTGGAACAAGTGCGGAAAGTGCAGAGTGAGCTAACATTCACAAATGACGGCCTCCACACAGAGAGACTCCCACTTCCTGGTCATGATAGACCAGTGGTCTTGCTACTCTGAAGTGGAGTTTGTCCCATCATTGTCCCTACAAGAAGTAATACCTGTGATGGAGAAGATATTTGCTACCCATGGGTTCCGTAAGACGGTATGCTCGGACAATGGGTCCCTGTTCCAAAGTGCTGGCCTCGAGGAATTTCTGACCACTAGAGGAATTGAGCACCGAGAAATCACACCTGCATGGCCACGGCACAAATGGGGAGGGGGAGCATTTAATTTTCGAATAGGGCATGGTCAGGGTGCATCTGAAAGAAGAGCGCTATTTCACTTCCGACTTGAATATAGAAGCACCCTGCATTGCTCCACAGGAGTGTCCCCTGCGGAAGCCCTGTTCCAGAGGTCCCCACACACCTTCTTCCCTGAGCTGGACGGGAGAGCTCCAGAAACAATAGACAATGAGAGCGTGCATGCACGGAGGGAGACAGCCCTCATGGACATGGAGAACGTGTGGCGAGGCCTGTGAGAACATGACCTAGTGGTAGGTGACACAGTATTGGTGAGAACTCGCTACCCCGCAGGAAAATCATCCCTCCCCAATGAGCTGTCCCCCCTTCAAAGTGGTCCGAATACAAGGGTCGCAAGTAACGGCTGCAGATGATAGCAGATTGGTGACCCGGAACTCCAGTTTCTTCCAGAGACTCTCAGATCCACCCCGGCTGAGCGCTGACTGGTACGGGTGTAGTGAGGACAACACAACCCGGCCCCCCAACCTGTGTGATACAGAGTACAACAGCTCGAGGGAGGCACACCCTGAAAGAACCATGCACCTAGCATCCAGGAGAAACGGGCCTCATGTGGAAGGCACCACAACTGCCGAACCAGAAAAAAGATACTCTGCCCGTGAACTAAGAAGGCCCCCAGTACACCTAAGGGACTACCATCCGAGCACCCGAACTTGGACAATCAGGGGAGCCCGAGGCCTCAGCGATTTACCTCATTCCCAGGGTAACTGTGAGTTGTCAGCACGTTGAA
Source organism: Ambystoma mexicanum (assembly GCF_040938575.1). NCBI lineage: Eukaryota > Metazoa > Chordata > Amphibia > Caudata > Ambystomatidae > Ambystoma > Ambystoma mexicanum. The sequence continues at coordinate 11,154,286 of NC_090931.1, read as the reverse complement.
TGTGTGCCCTCATAATTCGTTTTTCCTTGTTTGTTATGACATGTTTAAAAAGTCAAAGTTTGTTATAAAAATGGGGGGGAGTGTTGTATCACGTGACCAAGGTGATGACGTTGCACGTCACGCAGGCAACTGAGAATAAAGAGGCCGGCTTTGCACGCTTTTTGGCAGAGAGGAGCGGGGCCTGTGAAGTTAACACAACTGCATCTGTCATCCTTTATGCGCAACACTGCACCACGCGAGGCCCGCTCACCAAGCTCCTTAACTGCCCACACAAGAAGGGGCATACAGATGCATCCTCATAGATGAAACACCACGTTTACCCATAACAAGCATCAACAAACTACTTCAAAACGGTGTGACCTGCTGTGTGAAGCGTTCAGTGAATGGGCCATTCCTAAAATCATGAAATCTGCCTAACATCTGTTAGGCGGAAACCTGTGCAGTTCCCTCTGGGACCACTGCAAAAGATTTAGGACTACAGGCGTTGGCGGTGAACCCACTTGGTAGCAGTCTGCACCACACAGATTCACGTGGTAGCTGTGGCTGAGCAGTCAGACTTCTCTCAAGAAAAGTTGAGCAGTATGTGGAGTATACAAAATAGGGCAATTCTTCACAGCAAGACAAGCAAACACGCAACGAGGCTTAGTGTAAAGATATTAAGGTATTTATTTATAACAAAATGTCTATGAAAAACACTAAGGCAAATCACGGCAAACAAATCAAACACAATTACTCTACGGAGTAGATGATCAATCCCCCTAGCAATATCGACAACTCTAGGTTCTACTGGTACCACTTATTTTCAGACAGAGGTGTATACCTCAACCCAGATGACACTCGAATATTAGTTAGGACGGGAGAGAAAAAAAGATAGGCAGGTTACGAAATCAACACAGTTCGATCCTATCGGATAAAATGCAAGGCAGGAAGGCAAGAATCACAATAGATCGTAAAGTTCAGAGGCCAGGCCCACTCGGAGAGAGGCAAGGCGCGATGTCCCAAAAAGTCTCTAGTGGAGATGCATTCAAGTCTGTATTGCAAATTGTTATTGGTGGATTGAACCAGTTCAGAACAACGAATGAGAAAAGCTTGGAGGCGACCCAACGGAACGGAGAGGATTAAGACACCTCACTCGAACCGATCGAAAGGGAAGCCAGGCGGACACGGTACCTTGTTGTGGAGGGCAGCTCCGGCGGGGGCAGTTGTTCCTGGTGGTGGATGCACGTTGGTTCTTTGCCAAGAGTAGAGATGATCTCGTCGTCGAAGAAAATAAAGTCCGGTGCACCACCAGGGAAGAGACCAGCCGCGGAGTGCTCCGTCACAAGGCACCACCTTTTGGTCGCGGTTCAGGGGTAGTGGCTATCCGGTTGCCGAGGTGCTTCTGCACGGGCAATTCGACCACCGCGTCCTGAGGCGAATAAAAAGCAAAGGGGACTGGTTGTTCCCACCAGTCAGGGGAAGAGACTCTCCGGCAGGGAGATCTCCTCTGTCGTCGGGAAGTGGTGAGTCGGTTCGGCAGGGCACCACCGGAGGTGTCGTCGTGCAGGTCGGCTCAGCGTTACCCTCGTCGGATTCTTAGGTCCTGTGGCGACTTCTGAAGATCCAGTCCCAAAAGCCCTGCTTTTATGCAGAAAACCCCCATTCATTCAGCCTAGCTGTCAATCAACACATGCTAAGTGGTGAGCGGGAAGGCTCACCACCTGGGCCAATCACTCCAGAGTGCGACCGGGGTTGGCAAGGCAACTCGGTCCAGGGTGCCTAAACCCCCTCCCACACCCCTGTGGTAACCCAGACAGAATGGCACCACTTTGGAGGGTCTCTGTACAGAGGCCCGCCAAAAGTGGAACAAAGGGCTCAACCTTTGGTTTAGGAGTCACGGAGACGAACACAGACGCCATTTTACAAACCAAGTTCTGGCAGAAAATACCACTCGATAAACCTATTTAAGATAAGTAGATCGGTGGTACGTTAGAGATTAATGAGAAAAAGTATCAATCTCCAACAATGGGACGAGTCCCATAGGGTTATGCTCGGGGACGAACATAACAAGTAGTTTCCACTGCCACCAGCCAAAACTCGACGAGGGGGGACGGAACAGTGCCCCCTCGAGTAACAGATCCAGGAGTAATCGAATTACCCCTTCTAGTACGTCCACAATAAGATGGTTTGTACTAGTTCTGTTAGTAAATTTAGGTCTAGTAAAGCCAATGGTGACTTTATATTCCCGGGGAGACAGTAGTCAGTTCCTGGGTATGGAGTCTATGGTGGGGGACCCGCTAGGGCGCCCCCGTGTTACGGCACGTAGGGTGCGGTGTAACACACATAGAAAAACATATGAGACCCTATGGAGTAAAAGACCACATAGCCCATCGAACACATTGACATTTCAAAAGGAATGACACACATACATGTCCAAGAGTGGGAGAAAAGAGTCTCACTCTTGGCAGGATGGAAAAAACAAACTCCAGAAATCCAGCAAAGCTGCTGGGGGACTCACTAGGTTAGGAAATTCAGCCTAAACAGAGAATTCTCCCTAACAACATCCATGATGTTACACGAGCTACACACCACAGGATCACACACCTATGGCCCCAAGCCAATGGCATGGTAGAACGTCCCATAGCCGCGATCAAGAGGACTGCTCAAAGGGCACAGAGAGACTACATATCATTACAACAGGATAAATGCAGGGTGCTTAGACAATATCGTACAATGCCATACAAGTCCCCTGGAATGTCACCTGCGGAACTCATGATGCTCCGAGCCTTGGTGACACACACTCCCTGATTCACCTCTCCAGACATGCCAGGGAAAATGTCAGACAACAGAAAAGACCAAGAAGCACTTGGATAAACTGAGAAACGCACAAGAGCGTGAATTTCAGCAAGGTGATGAAGTACTGGTACAACAGCGGCACGTGCAGAAAAGCGGCTTGAAGTTTAGGACAGAAGCAATCCAGATTGGGTCATAGACAGAGGCAGAGGCATTGAGTGCGGCAGCATCGACAGTACCGACTAATAAAGAGGTACGCCGACGTTTATCTCGCTTCAGACCTCTCAGAAGGTCAAACGTCACCAACACAGAAGTGAGCTAGAACATGCTTAAGACCACTAACGCAGTCTGACGGGATAAGCCCTCATTACCGTGTTACTGGTATCCCACCGGTAATACCAGCGGGATACTGGCAACACTTCCTTACTGTTTCCTCCGTCCAATATCCCGGTGTTACCGAGATATTACAGGTGGCAGAGACGCCGGTAAGTTCCCACTGCATGGAGTCGCGGAGGAACACATAGGATGGGATGGGATTGCCCCAATCACCGGCACCAGTAATGTGCCTGAAAGAGTCGAGAACTAAGAATTCATTAACAATGAAGAGATGGTTCAGGGACGCCTACAAGATGCTGCCCTGAGAGGAAACCCCGACGGATAGAAATAGAAAGATGCGAGGGGAGAAGATGTCCTCTCTGGGACTCCGTAGGCATGAGCGACAGGAAGGTAAGGGCTAGCAAAGGCGTGGCCAGTTCGGAAAGAGAATAAAGAGCTGGAGATCACCCCTGTCCCTGCTCTATGTAATTATTACCATCCACTGTCCCCAGCACAGAGACGCTCTGTCATGCAAATAAACATTCATATTCTGTGCCCGCGTCCTACGGGTCCAGGCTTTCCAGGCCCTGCTGCCAGAACTTCAGGAGACAAAAGGACACGCGCCCGCTTCTTATCATTACACATCGCTGCTCGCTTTACAACCAAAGACCGCAAACCAGAGGGAAATGGAGAAAATAGCGTTACCTTGTTCGGGGTTTGAAGAGTGTATACGCAATGGCAGCAATGTCGGAGTGCCAAGGCGCGTTGGGCCTTGTTGCTGCTCGTGTGCACCCATCATTTACTTGAAAAGAAAGACTGCCAACACGTGTTTCACGCTAGGAGCGCTTCGTCAAGGCTAAATGTTCTGCTGCTTCGCTGAGCAGGGGTTCTGGGAAGGGTGCTATTCCCAACAGCCAGAGAGATTCTCTGTGAACAGTGCATGTTGTTTCTCTGTAGGTGGACAAGGCGAAACACGTGTCGGCACCCCTTCTATTCAAGCCGCTCGTTAATAACTAAATAGGTGCCCCAATAGCACCAGGGTGCACCAATAGCACCAGGGACGTATGTACCAACGGGGACTGATGTGCATCAATAGCACCAGGGACGCATGTACCAACGGGGACTGATGTGTCTTGCACCAATAGCACCAGGGACGCATGTACCAACAGGGACTGATGTATCTTGCACCAATAACACCAGGGACGCATGTACCAACGGGGACAGATGTGTCTTGCACCAATAGCACCGGGGACGCATTTTCCAACGGAGACTGATGTGTCTTGCACCAATAGCACCAGGGACACATGTACCAAAGCGGACTGATGTTCTTGCACCAATAGCACCGGGACATATGTACCAACGGGGACTGATGTGTCTTGCCTCAATAGCACCAGGGACGCATGTACCAACGGGGACTGATGTGTCTTGCACCAGTAGCACGAGGGACGCATGTACCAACGGGGACTGATGTGTCTTGCACCAATAGCACCAGGGACGCATGTAAAAACGGGGACTGATGTGTCTTGCACCAATAGCACCAGGGACGTATGTACCAACGGGGACTGATGTGTCTTGCACAAATAGCACCAGGGACGCATGTACCAATGGGGACTGATGTGTCTTGCACCAATAGCACCAGGGACACATGTGCCAACAGGGACTGACGTGCACTAATTGCACCAAGGAGGCATGTACCAACGGGGACTGATGTGTCTTGCCCCAATAGCACCAGGGACGCATGTACCAACGGTGACTGATGTGTCTTGCACCAATAGCACCAGGGACGCATGTACCAACGGGGACTGATGTGTCTCGCACCAATAGGACCAGGGACGCATGTACCGACGGGGACTGATGTGCACCAATAGCACCACGGGCGAATGTACCAACAGGGACTGATGTGTCTTGCACCAATAGCACCAGGGATGCATGTGCCAACAGGGACTGATGTGTCTTGCAGCAATAACACCAGGGACGCATGTACCAACAGGGACAGATGTGTCTTGCACCAATAGCACCAGGGACGCATGTACCAACGGGGACTGATTTGCACTAATAGCACCAGGGATGCATTAGCACCAGGGACGCATGTACCAACGAGGACTGATGTGTATTGCACCAATAGCACCATGGATGCATGTACAAACGGGGACTGATGTGTCTTGCACCAATAGCACCAGGGACGCATGTTCCAACGGAGACTGATGTGTCTTGCACCAATAGCACCAGGGACGCATGTACCAACAGGGACTGATGTCTCTTGCACCAATAGCACCAGGGACGCATGTACCAACGGGGACTGATGTGTCTTGCCCCAGTAGCACCAGTGATGCATGTACCAACGGGGACTGATGTGTCTTGCACCAATAGCACCAGGGACGCATGTACCAATGGAGACTGATGTCTCTTGCACCAATAGCACCAGGGATGCATGCACCAACGGGGACTGATGTGTCTTGCACCAATAGCACCAGGGACGCATGTAACAACAGGGACTGATGTGTCTTGCACCAATAGCACCAGGGACGCATGTACCAATGTGGACTGATGTGTCTTGCACCAATAGCACCAGGGACGCATGTACCAAAGGGGACTGATGTGTCTTGCACCAATAGCACCAGGGACGCATGTACCAACGGGGACTGATGTGTCTTGCACCAATAGCACCAAGGACGCATGTACCAACAGGGACTGATGTGTTTTGCACCAATAGCACCAGGGACGCATGTACCAACGGGGACAGATGTGCACCAATAGCACCAGGGAGGTATGTACCAACGGGGACTGATGTGCCTTGCCCCAATAGCACCAGGGACGCATGTACCAACGGTGACTGATGTGTCTTGCACCAATAGCACCAGGGACGCATGTACCAACGGGGACTGATGTGTCTTGCACCGATAGCTCCAGGGACGCATGTACCAACGGGGGCTGATGTGTCTTGCCCCAATACCACCAAGGACGCATGTACCAACGGGGACTGATGTGTCTTGCACCAATAGCACCAAGGACGCATGTAACAACGGCGACTGATGTGTCTTGCACCAATAGCACCAGAGGCGAGTGTACCAACGGGGACTGATGTGCCCCAATAGCACCAGGGACGCATGCACCAACGGGAGAGGCATGTACCAACGGGGACTGTTGTGTCTTGCACCAATAGCACCACGGACGCATGTACCAACGGGGACTGATGTGTCTTGCCCCAATAGCACCAGGGACGCATGTACCAACGGTGACTGATGTGTCTTGCACCAATAGCACCAGGGACGCATGTACCAACAGGGACTGATGTGCACCAATAGCACCAGGGACGCATGTACCAACGGGGACTGATGTGTCTTGCACCAATAGCACCAGGGACGCATGTACCAACGGGGACTGATGTGCACCAATAGCACCAGGGAGGCATGTACCAATGGGGACTGATGTGTCTTGCACCAATAGCACCAGGGACGCATGTACCAACGGGGACTGATGTGTCTTGCAGCAATAGCACCAGGGACGCATGTACCAATGGGGACTGATGTGTCTTGCACAAATAGCACCAGGGACGCATGTACCAACGGGGACTGATGTGTCTTGCACCAATAGCACCAGGGACGCATGTACCAACGGGGACTGATGTGCACCAATAGCACCAGGGACGCATGTACCAACGGGAACTGATGTGACTTGCACCAATAGAACCAGGGACACATGTACCAACGTGGACTGATGTCTCTTGCACCAATAGCACCAGAGACGCATGTACCAACAGGGACTGATGTATCTTGCACTAATAACACCAGGGACGCATGTACCAAAGGGGACAGATGTGTCTTGCACCAATAGCACCAGGGACGCATGTACCAACGGGGACTGATGTGCACCAATAGCACCAGGGACGCAATTGCACCAGGGACACATGTACCAAAGCGGACTGATGTTCTTGCACCAATAGCACCAGGACATATGTACCAACGGGGACTGATGTGTCTTGCCTCAATAGCACCAGGGACGCATGTACCAACGGGGACTGATGTGTCTTGCACCAGTAGCACGAAGGACGCATGTACCAACGGGGACTGATGTGTCTTGCACCAATAGCACCAGGGACGCATGTACCAACGGGGACTGACGTGCACTAATAGCACCGAGGAGGCATGTACCAACGGGGACTGATGTGTCTTGCCCCAATAGCACCAGGGACGCATGTACCAACGGTGACTGATGTGTCTTGCACCAATAGCACCAGGGACGCATGTACCAACGGGGACTGATGTGCACCAATAGCACCAGGGACGCATGTACCAACAAGGACTGATGTCTCTTGCACCAATAGCACCAGGGACACATGAACCAACAGGGACTGATGTGTCTTGCCCCAATAGCACCAGGGATGCATGTACCAACGAGGACTGATGTGTCTTGCACCAATAGCACCAGGGACGCATATACCAATGGAGACTGATGTCTCTTGCACCAATAGCCCCAGGGACGCATGTACCAACGGGGACTGATGTGTCTTGCACCAATAGCACCAGGGACGCATGTAACAACAGGGACTGATGTGTCTTGCATCAATAGCACCAGGGACGCATGTACCAACGGTGACTGATGTGTCTTGCACCAATAGCACCAGGGACGCATGTACCAACGGGGACTGATGTGTCTCGCACCAATAGGACCAGGGACGCATGTACCGACGGGGACTGATGTGCACCAATAGCACCACGGGCGAATGTACCAACAGGGACTGATGTGTCTTGCACCAATAGCACCAGGGATGCATGTGCCAACAGGGACTGATGTGTCTTGCAGCAATAACACCAGGGACGCATGTACCAACAGGGACAGATGTGTCTTGCACCAATAGCACCAGGGACGCATGTACCAACGGGGACTGATTTGCACTAATAGCACCAGGGATGCATTAGCACCAGGGACGCATGTACCAACGAGGACTGATGTGTATTGCACCAATAGCACCATGGATGCATGTACAAACGGGGACTGATGTGTCTTGCACCAATAGCACCAGGGACGCATGTTCCAACGGAGACTGATGTGTCTTGCACCAATAGCACCAGGGACGCATGTACCAACAGGGACTGATGTCTCTTGCACCAATAGCACCAGGGACGCATGTACCAACGGGGACTGATGTGTCTTGCCCCAGTAGCACCAGTGATGCATGTACCAACGGGGACTGATGTGTCTTGCACCAATAGCACCAGGGACGCATGTACCAATGGAGACTGATGTCTCTTGCACCAATAGCACCAGGGATGCATGTACCAACGGGGACTGATGTGTCTTGCACCAATAGCACCAGGGACGCATGTAACAACAGGGACTGATGTGTCTTGCACCAATAGCACCAGGGACGCATGTACCAATGTGGACTGATGTGTCTTGCACCAATAGCACCAGGGACGCATGTACCAAAGGGGACTGATGTGTCTTGCACCAATAGCACCAGGGACGCATGTACCAACGGGGACTGATGTGTCTTGCACCAATAGCACCAAGGACGCATGTACCAACAGGGACTGATGTGTTTTGCACCAATAGCACCAGGGACGCATGTACCAACGGGGACAGATGTGCACCAATAGCACCAGGGAGGCATGTACCAACGGGGACTGATGTGCCTTGCCCCAATAGCACCAGGGACGCATGTACCAACGGTGACTGATGTGTCTTGCACCAATAGCACCAGGGACGCATGTACCAACGGGGACTGATGTGTCTTGCACCGATAGCTCCAGGGACGCATGTACCAACGGGGGCTGATGTGTCTTGCCCCAATACCACCAAGGACGCATGTACCAACGGGGACTGATGTGTTTTGCACCAATAGCACCAAGGACGCATGTAACAACGGCGACTGATGTGTCTTGCACCAATAGCACCAGAGGCGAGTGTACCAACGGGGACTGATGTGCCCCAATAGCACCAGGGACGCATGCACCAACGGGGGAGGCATGTACCAACGGGGACTGTTGTGTCTTGCACCAATAGCACCACGGACGCATGTACCAACGGGGACTGATGTGTCTTGCCCCAATAGCACCAGGGACGCATGTACCAACGGTGACTGATGTGTCTTGCACCAATAGCACCAGGGACGCATGTACCAACAGGGACTGATGTGCACCAATAGCACCAGGGACGCATGTACCAACGGGGACTGATGTGTCTTGCACCAATAGCACCAGGGACGCATGTACCAACGGGGACTGATGTGCACCAATAGCACCAGGGAGGCATGTACCAATGGGGACTGATGTGTCTTGCACCAATAGCACCAGGGACGCATGTACCAACGGGGACTGATGTGTCTTGCAGCAATAGCACCAGGGACGCATGTACCAATGGGGACTGATGTGTCTTGCACAAATAGCACCAGGGACGCATGTACCAACGGGGACTGATGTGTCTTGCACCAATAGCACCAGGGACGCATGTACCAACGGGGACTGATGTGCACCAATAGCACCAGGGACGCATGTACCAACGGGAACTGATGTGACTTGCACCAATAGAACCAGGGACACATGTACCAACGTGGACTGATGTCTCTTGCACCAATAGCACCAGAGACGCATGTACCAACAGGGACTGATGTATCTTGCACCAATAACACCAGGGACGCATGTACCAAAGGGGACAGATGTGTCTTGCACCAATAGCACCAGGGACGCATGTACCAACGGGGACTGATGTGCACCAATAGCACCAGGGACGCAATTGCACCAGGGACACATGTACCAAAGCGGACTGATGTTCTTGCACCAATAGAACCAGGACATATGTACCAACGGGGACTGATGTGTCTTGCCTCAATAGCACCAGGGACGCATGTACCAACGGGGACTGATGTGTCTTGCACCAGTAGCACGAAGGACGCATGTACCAACGGGGACTGATGTGTCTTGCACCAATAGCACCAGGGACGCATGTACCAACGGGGACTGACGTGCACTAATAGCACCGAGGAGGCATGTACCAACGGGGACTGATGTGTCTTGCCCCAATAGCACCAGGGACGCATGTACCAACGGTGACTGATGTGTCTTGCACCAATAGCACCAGGGACGCATGTACCAACGGGGACTGATGTGCACCAATAGCACCAGGGACGCATGTACCAACAAGGACTGATGTCTCTTGCACCAATAGCACCAGGGACACATGAACCAACAGGGACTGATGTGTCTTGCCCCAATAGCACCAGGGATGCATGTACCAACGAGGACTGATGTGTCTTGCACCAATAGCACCAGGGACGCATATACCAATGGAGACTGATGTCTCTTGCACCAATAGCCCCAGGGACGCATGTACCAACGGGGACTGATGTGTCTTGCACCAATAGCACCAGGGACGCATGTAACAACAGGGACTGATGTGTCTTGCACCAATAGCACCAGGGACGCATGTACCAACGCGGACAGATGTGTCTTGCACCAATAGCACCAGGGACACATGTACCAACAGGGACTGATGTGTCTTGCGCCAATAGCACCAGGGACGCATGTACCTACGGGGACTGATGTGTCTTGCACCAATAGCACCAGGGACGCATGTACCAACGGGGACTGATGTGTCTTGCACCAATAGCACCAGGGACGCATGTACCAACGGGGACAGATGTGCACCAATAGCACCAGGGAGGCATGTACCAATGGGGACTGATGTGTCTTGCCCCAATAGCACCAGGGACGCATGTACCAACGGTGACTGATGTGTCTTCCACCAATAGCACCAGGGACGCATGTACCAACGGGGACTGATGTGTCTTGCACCGATAGCTCCAGGGACGCATGTACCAACGGGGACTGATGTGTCTTGCCCCAATAGCACCAAGGACGCATGTACCAACGGGGACTGATGTGTCTTGCACCAATAGCACCAGGGACGCATGTAACAACGGCGACTGATGTGTCTTGCACCAATAGCACCAGAGGCGAGTGTACCAATGGGGACTGATGTGCACCAATAGCACCAGGGAGGCATGTATCAACGAGGACTGATGTGTCTTGCCCCAATAGCACCAGGGACGCATGTACCAAAGGGAGAGGCATGTACCAACGGGGACTGATGTGTCTTGCACCAATAGCACCAGGGACGCATGTACCAATCGGGACTGATGTGTCTTGCCCCAATAGCACCAGGGAAGCATGTACCAACGGGGACTGATGTGTCTTGCCCCAATAGCACCAGGGACGCATGTACCAACGGGGACTGGTGTGTCTTGCACCAATAGCACCAGGGACGCATGTACCAACGGGGACTGATGTGTCTTACACCAATAGCACCAGGGACGCATGCACCAACGGGGACTGGTGTGTCTTGCCCCAATAGCACCAGGGACGCATGTACCAATGGGGACTGATGTGCACCAATAGCACCAGGGAGGCATGTACCAACGGGGACTGATGTATCTTGCCCCAATAGCACCAGAGATGCATGTACCAACGGTGACTGATGTGTCTTGCACCAATAGTACCAGGGACGCATGTACCAACGGGGACTGATGTGTCTTGCACCAATAGCACCGGGGATGCACGTACCAACGGGGACTGATGTGTCTTGCACCAATAGCACCAAGGACGCATGTACCAATGGGGACTGATGTGTCTTGCACCAATAGCACCGGGGATGCACGTACCAACGGGGACTGATGTGTCTTGCACCAATAGCACCAAGGACGCATGTACCAATGGGGACTGATGTGTCTTGCACCAATAGCACCAGGGACGCATGTACCAGCGGGGACTGATGTGCACCAATAGCACCAGGGAGGCATGTACCAACGGGGACTGATGTGTCTTGCCCCAATAGCACCAGGGACGCATGTACCAACGGGAACTGATGTGTCTTGCACCAATAGCACCAGGGACGCATGTACCAACGGGGACTGATGTGCACCAATAGCACCAGGGACGCATGTACCAACAAGGACTGATGTTTCTTGCACCAATAGCACCAGGGACGCATGTACCAACGGGGACTGATGTGCACCAATAGCACCAGGGAGGCATGTACCAACGGGCACTGATGTGTCTTGCCCCAATAGAATCAGGGACGGATGTAGCAACGGTCACTGATGTGTCTTGCACCAATAGCACCAGGACGCATGTACCAACAGGGACTGATGTGTCTTGCACCAATAGCAGAAGGGACACATGTACCAACGAGGACTGATTTGTCTTGCACCAATAGCACCAGGGACGCATGTACCAACGGGGACTGATGTGTCTTGCACCAATGGCACCAGGGACGCATGTACCAACGAGGACTGATGTGTCGCATTTACCAACGGGGACTGATGTGTCTTGCACCAATAGTACCAGGGAAGCATGTACCAACGGGGAAGCATGTAGCAATGGGGTCTGATGTGTCTTGCACCAATAGCACCAGGGACGCATGTACCAACGGGGACTGATGTGTCTTGCACCAATAGCACTAGGGACACATGTACCCTCGGGGACTGATGTGTCTTGCACCAATAGCACCAGGGATGCATGTACCAACGGGGACTGATGTGTCTTGCCCCAATAGCACCAGGGACGCATGTACCAAAGGGGACTGAAGTGTCTTGCACCAATAGCACCAGGGATGCATGTACCAACGGAGACTGATGTGTCTTGCACCAATAGCACAAGGGACGCATGTACCAACGGGGACTGATGTGCACCAATAGCACCAGGGACGCATGTATCAACGGGGACAGATGTGTCTTGCACCAATAGCACCGGGGACGAATGTACCAATGGGGACCGATGTAACTTGCACCAATAGCACCAGGGACGCATGTACCAACAAGGACTGGTGTGTCTTGCACCATTAGCACCAGGGACGCATGTACCAACGGGGACTGGTGTGTCTTGCACCAATAGCACCAGGTACACATGTACCAACAGAGATTGATGTGTCTTGCACCAATAGTACCAGGGAAGCATGTACCAACGGGGACTGATGTGTCTTGCACCAATAGCACCAGGGACGCATGTTCCAACAGAGACTGATGTGTCTTGCACCAATAGCACCAGGGACGCATGTACCAACAGGACTGATGTGCACCAATAGCACCAGGGACGCATGTACCAACAGGGACTGATGTGTTTTGCACCCATATTACCAGGGACGCATGTACCAATGGGGACCAATGTGTCTTGCACCAATAGGACCAGGGACGCATGTACCAACAAGGACTGGTGTGTCTTGCACCAATAGCACCAGGGACCCATGTACCAATGGGGACTTGTGTTTCTTGCACCAATAGCACCAGGTACGCATGTACCAACGGGGACTGATGTGTCTTGCACCAATAGCACCAGAGAAGCATGTACCAACGGGGACTGATGTGTCTTGCATCAATAGCACCAGGGAGGCATGTACCAACGGGGACTGATGTGTCTTGCCCCAATAGCACCAGGGACACATGTACCAACGGGGACTGATTTGTCTTGCACCAATAGCACCAGGGACGCATGTACCAACGGGGACTGATGTGCACCAATAGCACCAGGGACGCATTTACCAACAAGGACTGATGTTTCTTGCACCAATAGCACCAGGGACGCATGTACCAACGGGGACTGATGTGCACCAATAGCACCAGGGAGGCATGTACCAACGGGCACTGATGTGTCTTGCCCCAATAGAATCAGGGACGCATGTAGCAACGGGCACTGATATGTCTTGCACCAATAGCACCAGGGACGCATGTACCAACGGGGACTGGTGTGTCTTGCCTCAATAGCACCAGGGACGCATGTACCAACGGGGACTGGTGTGTCTTGCACCAATAGCACCAGGGACGCATGTACCAACGGGGACTGATGTGTCTTGCACCAATAGCACCAGGGACGCATGTACCAACGGGGACTGATGTGTCTTGCACCAATAGCACCAGGGACGCATGTACCAATGGGGACTGATGTGCACCAATAGCACCAGGGAGGCATGTACCGACGGGGACTGATGTGTCTTGCTTCAATAGCACCAGGGACGCTTGTACCAATGGGGACTGATGTGTCTTGCACCAATAGCACCAGGGACGCATGTACCAACGGGGACTGATGTGCACCAATAGCACCAGGGAGGCATGTACCAACGGGGACTGATGTGTCTTGCCCCAATAGCACCAGGGACGCATGTACCAACGGGGACTGATGTGTCTTGCACCAATAGCACCGGGGACGCATGTACCAACGGGGACTGATGTGCACCAATAGCACCAGGGACACATGTACCAACAAGGAATGATGTTTCTTGCACCAATAGCACCAGGGACGCATGTACCAACGGGGACTGATGTGCACCAATAGCACCAGGGAGGCATGTACCAACGGGCACTGATGTGTCTTGCCCCAATAGAATCAGGGACGCATGTAGCAACGGCACTGATGTGTCTTGCACCAATAGCACCAGGACGCATGTACCAACAGGGACTGATGTGTCTTGCACCAATAGCAGAAGGGACACATGTACCAATGAGGACTGATTTGTCTTGCACCAACAGCACCAGGGACGCATGTACCAACGGGGACTGATGTGTCTTGCACCAATGGCACCAGGGACGCATGTACCAACGGGGACTGATGTGTCGCATGTACCAATGGGGACTGATGTGTCTTGCACCAATAGCACCAGGGACGCATGTACCAACGGGGACGCATGTACCAACGGGGACTGATGTGTCTTGCACCAATAGCACAAGGGACGCATGTACCAACAGGGACTGATGTGTCTTGCACCAATAGCACCAGGGAGGCATGTACCAACGAGGACTGATGTGTCGCATGTACCAACAGGGACTGATGTGTCTTGCACCAATAGCACCAGGGACGCATGTACCAACGGGGACGCATGTAGCAATGGGGACTGATGTGTCTTGCACCAATAGCACCAGGGACGCATGTACCAACGGGACTGATGTGTCTTGCACCAATAGCACTAGGGACAAATGTACCTACGGGGACTGATGTGTCTTGCACCCATAGCACCAGGGATGCATGTACCAACGGGGACTGATGTGTCTTGCCCCAATAGCACCAGGGACGCATGTACCAAAGGGGACTGAAGTGTCTTGCACCAATAGCACCAGGGATGCATGTACCAACGGAGACTGATGTGTCTTGCACCAATAGCACAAGGGACGCATGTACCAACGGGGACTGATGTGCACCAATAGCACCAGAGACGCATGTATCAACGGGGACAGATGTGTCTTGCACCAATAGCACCGGGGACGAATGTACCAATGGGGACTGATGTATCTTGCACCAATAGCACCAGGGACGCATGTACCAACAAGGACTGGTGTGTCTTGCACCAATAGCACCAGGTACGCATGTACCAAAGTGGACTGATGTGTCTTGCACCAATTGCACCAGAGAAGCATGTACCAACGGGGACTGATGTATCTTGCACCAATAGCACCAGGGACGCATGTACCAACAAGAACTGGTGTGTCTTGCACCAATAGCACCAGGTACGCATGTACCAAAGTGGACTGATGTGTCTTGCACCAATTGCACCAGAGAAGCATGTACCAACGGGGACTGATGTGTCTTGCATCAATAGCACCAGGGACGCATGTTCCAACGGAGACTGACGTGTCTTGCACCAATAGCACCAGGGACGCATGTACCAACGGGGACTGATGTGTCTTGCACCAATAGCACCATGGACGCATGTACCAATGGGGACTGATTTGTCTTGCACCAATAGCACCAGGGATGCATGTTCCAATGGAGACTGATGTGTCTTGCACCAATAGCACCAGGGACGCATGTACCGACAGGGACTGATGTGCAACAATAGCACCAGGGGCGCATGTACCAACAGGAACTGATGTGTCTTGCCCCAATAGCACCAGAGACGCATGTACCAACGGTGACTGATGTGTCTTGCACCAATAGTACCAGGGACGCATGTACCGACGGGGACTGATGTGTCTTGCTTCAATAGCACCAGGGACGCTTGTACCAATGGGGACTGATGTGTCTTGCACCAATAGCACCAGGGACGCATGTACCAACGGGGACTGATGTCTCTTGCACCAATAGCACCAGGGACGCATGTACCAACGGGGACTGATGTCTCTTGCACCAATAGCACCAGGGACGCATGTGCCAACGGGGACTGATGTGTCTTGCACCAATAGCACCAGGGACGCATGTAACAACGGGGACTGATGTGTCTTGCACCAATAGCACCAGGGATGCATGTACCAACGGGGACTGATGTGTCTTGCACCAATAGCACCGGGGATGCATGTACCAACGGGAACTGATGTGTCTTGCACCAATAGCACCAAGGACGCATGTACCAATGGGGACTGATGTGTCTTGCACCAATAGCACCAGGGACGCATGTACCAACGGGGACTGATGTGCACCAATAGCACCAGGGAGGCATGTACCAACGGGGACTGATGTGTCTTGCCCCAATAGCACCAGGGACGCATGTACCAACGGGGACTGATGTGTCTTGCACCAATAGCACCGGGGACGCATGTACCAACGGGGACTGATGTGCACCAATAGCACCAGGGAGGCATGTACCAACGGGCACTGATGTGTCTTGCCCCAATAGAATCAGGGACGCATGTAGCAACGGGCACTGATGTGTCTTGCACCAATAGCACCAAGGACGCATGTACCAATGGGGACTGATGTGTCTTGCACCAATAGCACCAGGGACGCATGTACCAACGGGGACTGATGTGCACCAATAGCACCAGGGAGGCATGTACCAACGGGGACTGATGTGTCTTGCCCCAATAGCACCAGGGACGCATGTACCAACGGGGACTGATGTTTCTTGCACCAATAGCACCAGGGACGCATGTACCAACGGGGACTGATGTGCACCAATAGCACCAGGGAGGCATGTACCAACGGGCACTGATGTGTCTTGCCCCAATAGAATCACGGACGCATGTAGCAACGGGCACTGATGTGTCTTGCACCAATAGCACCAGGACGCATGTACCAACAGGGACTGATGTGTCTTGCACCAATAGCAGAAGGGACACATGTACCAATGAGGACTGATTTGTCTTGCACCAATAGCACCAGGGACGCATGTACCAACGGGGACTGATGTGTCTTGCACCAATGGCACCAGGGACGCATGTACCAACGGGGACTGATGTGTCGCATGTACCAATGGGGACTGATGTGTCTTGCACCAATAGCACCAGGGACGCATGTACCAACGGGGACGCATGTACCAACGGGGACTGATGTGTCTTGCACCAATAGCACAAGGGACGCATGTACCAACAGGGACTGATGTGTCTTGCACCAATAGCACCAGGGAGGCATGTACCAACGAGGACTGATGTGTCGCATGTACCAACAGGGACTGATGTGTCTTGCACCAATAGCACCAGGGACGCATGTACCAACGGGGACGCATGTAGCAATGGGGACTGATGTGTCTTGCACCAATAGCACCAGGGACGCATGTACCAACGGGACTGATGTGTCTTGCACCAATAGCACTAGGGACAAATGTACCTATGGAGACTGATGTGTCTTGCACCCATAGCACCAGGGATGCATGTACCAACGGGGACTGATGTGTCTTGCCCCAATAGCACCAGGGACGCATGTACCAAAGGGGACTGAAGTGTCTTGCACCAATAGCACCAGGGATGCATGTACCAACGGAGACTGATGTGTCTTGCACCAATAGCACAAGGGACGCATGTACCAACGGGGACTGATGTGCACCAATAGCACCAGAGACGCATGTATCAACGGGGACAGATGTGTCTTGCACCAATAGCACCGGGGACGAATGTACCAATGGGGACTGATGTATCTTGCACCAATAGCACCAGGGACGCATGTACCAACAAGGACTGGTGTGTCTTGCACCAATAGCACCAGGGACGCATGTAATAACGGGGACTGGTGTGTCTTGCACCAATAGCACCAGGTACACATGTACCAACAGAGATTGATGTGTCTTGCACCAATAGCACCAGGGAAGCATGTACCAACGGGGACTGATGTGTCTTGCACCAATAGCACCAGGGACGCATGTTCCAACAGAGACTGATGTGTCTTGCACCAATAGCACCAGGGACGCATGTACCAATGAGGACTGATTTGTCTTGCACCAATAGCACCAGGGACGCATGTACCAACGGGGACTGATGTGTCTTGCACCAATGGCACCAGGGACGCATGTACCAACGGGGACTGATGTGTCGCATGTACCAATGGGGACTGATGTGTCTTGCACCAATAGCACCAGGGACGCATGTACCAACGGGGACGCATGTACCAACGGGGACTGATGTGTCTTGCACCAATAGCACAAGGGACGCATGTACCAACAGGGACTGATGTGTCTTGCACCAATAGCACCAGGGAGGCATGTACCAACGAGGACTGATGTGTCGCATGTACCAACAGGGACTGATGTGTCTTGCACCAATAGCACCAGGGACGCATGTACCAACGGGGACGCATGTAGCAATGGGGACTGATGTGTCTTGCACCAATAGCACCAGGGACGCATGTACCAACGGGACTGATGTGTCTTGCACCAATAGCACTAGGGACAAATGTACCTACGGGGACTGATGTGTCTTGCACCCATAGCACCAGGGATGCATGTACCAACGGGGACTGATGTGTCTTGCCCCAATAGCACCAGGGACGCATGTACCAAAGGGGACTGAAGTGTCTTGCACCAATAGCACCAGGGATGCATGTACCAACGGAGACTGATGTGTCTTGCACCAATAGCACAAGGGACGCATGTACCAACGGGGACTGATGTGCACCAATAGCACCAGAGACGCATGTATCAACGGGGACAGATGTGTCTTGCACCAATAGCACCGGGGACGAATGTACCAATGGGGACTGATGTATCTTGCACCAATAGCACCAGGGACGCATGTACCAACAAGGACTGGTGTGTCTTGCACCAATAGCACCAGGGACGCATGTACCAACGGGGACTGGTGTGTCTTGACCAATAGCACCAGGTACACATGTACCAACAGAGATTGATGTGTCTTGCACCAATAGCACCAGGGAAGCATGTACCAACGGGGACTGATGTGTCTTGCACCAATAGCACCAGGGACGCATGTTCCAACAGAGACTGATGTGTCTTGCACCAATAGCACCAGGGACGCATGTACCAACAGGGACTGATGTGCACCAATAGCACCAGGGACGCATGTACCAACAGGGACTGATGTGTTTTGCACCTATAGCACCAGGGATGCATGTACCAATGGGGACCAATGTGTCTTGCACCAATAGGACCAGGGACGCATGTACCAACAAGAAATGGTGTGTCTTGCACCAATAGCACCAGGTACGCATGTACCAAAGTGGACTGATGTGTCTTGCACCAATTGCACCAGAGAAGCATGTACCAACGGGGACTGATGTGTCTTGCATCAATAGCACCAGGGACGCATGTTCCAACGGAGACTGACGTGTCTTGCACCAATAGCACCAGGGACGCATGTACCAACGGGGACTGATGTGTCTTGCACCAATAGCACCATGGACGCATGTACCAATGGGGACAGATGTGTCTTGCACCAATAGCACCAGGGATGCATGTTCCAATGGAGACTGATGTGTCTTGCACCAATAGCACCAGGGACGCATGTACCGACAGGGACTGATGTGCAACAATAGCACCAGGGGCGCATGTACCAACAGGAACTGATATGTCTTGCACCAATAGCACCAGGGACGCATGTACCAACGGGCACTGATGTGTCTTGCACCAATAGCACCAGGGACACATGTACCGACGGGGACTGATGTGCACCAATTGCACCAGGGGCGCATGTACCAACAGGAACTGATGTGTCTTGCCCCAATAGCACCAGAGACGCATGTACCAACGGTGACTGATGTGTCTTGCACCAATAGTACCAGGGACGCATGTACCGACGGGGACTGATGTGTCTTGCTTCAATAGCACCAGGGACGCTTGTACCAATGGGGACTGATGTGTCTTGCACCAATAGCACCAGGGACGCATGTACCAACGGGGACTGATGTCTCTTGCACCAATAGCACCAGGGACGCATGTACCAACGGGGACTGATGTCTCTTGCACCAATAGCACAAGGGACGCATGTGCCAACGGGGACTGATGTGTCTTGCACCAATAGCACCAGGGACGCATGTAACAACGGGGACTGATGTGTCTTGCACCAATAGCACCAGGGACGCATGTACCAACGGGGACTGATGTGCACCAATAGCACCAGGGAGGCATGTACCAACGGGGACTGATGTGTCTTGCCCCAATAGCACCAGGGACGCATGTACCAACGGGGACTGATGTTTCTTGCACCAATAGCACCAGGGACGCATGTACCAACGGGGACTGATGTGCACCAATAGCACCAGGGAGGCATGTACCAACGGGCACTGATGTGTCTTGCCCCAATAGAATCAGGGACGCATGTAGCAACGGGCACTGATGTGTCTTGCACCAATAGCACCAGGACGCATGTACCAACAGGGACTGATGTGTCTTGCACCAATAGCAGAAGGGACACATGTACCAATGAGGACTGATTTGTCTTGCACCAATAGCACCAGGGACGCATGTACCAACGGGGACTGATGTGTCTTGCACCAATGGCACCAGGGACGCATGTACCAACGGGGACTGATGTGTCGCATGTACCAATGGGGACTGATGTGTCTTGCACCAATAGCACCAGGGACGCATGTACCAACGGGGACGCATGTACCAACGGGGACTGATGTGTCTTGCACCAATAGCACAAGGGACGCATGTACCAACAGGGACTGATGTGTCTTGCACCAATAGCACCAGGGAGGCATGTACCAACGAGGACTGATGTGTCGCATGTACCAACAGGGACTGATGTGTCTTGCACCAATAGCACCAGGGACGCATGTACCAACGGGGACGCATGTAGCAATGGGGACTGATGTGTCTTGCACCAATAGCACCAGGGACGCATGTACCAACGGGACTGATGTGTCTTGCACCAATAGCACTAGGGACAAATGTACCTATGGGGACTGATGTGTCTTGCACCCATAGCACCAGGGATGCATGTACCAACGGGGACTGATGTGTCTTGCCCCAATAGCACCAGGGACGCATGTACCAAAGGGGACTGAAGTGTCTTGCACCAATAGCACCAGGGATGCATGTACCAACGGAGACTGATGTGTCTTGCACCAATAGCACAAGGGACGCATGTACCAACGGGGACTGATGTGCACCAATAGCACCAGAGACGCATGTATCAACAGGGACAGATGTGTCTTGCACCAATAGCACCGGGGACGAATGTACCAATGGGGACTGATGTATCTTGCACCAATAGCACCAGGGACGCATGTACCAACAAGGACTGGTGTGTCTTGCACCAATAGCACCAGGGACGCATGTAATAACGGGGACTGGTGTGTCTTGCACCAATAGCACCAGGTACACATGTACCAACAGAGATTGATGTGTCTTGCACCAATAGCACCAGGGAAGCATGTACCAACGGGGACTGATGTGTCTTGCACCAATAGCACCAGGGACGCATGTTCCAACAGAGACTGATGTGTCTTGCACCAATAGCACCAGGGACGCATGTACCAATGAGGACTGATTTGTCTTGCACCAATAGCACCAGGGACGCATGTACCAACGGGGACTGATGTGTCTTGCACCAATGGCACCAGGGACGCATGTACCAACGGGGACTGATGTGTCGCATGTACCAATGGGGACTGATGTGTCTTGCACCAATAGCACCAGGGACGCATGTACCAACGGGGACGCATGTACCAACGGGGACTGATGTGTCTTGCACCAATAGCACAAGGGACGCATGTACCAACAGGGACTGATGTGTCTTGCACCAATAGCACCAGGGAGGCATGTACCAACGAGGACTGATGTGTCGCATGTACCAACAGGGACTGATGTGTCTTGCACCAATAGCACCAGGGACGCATGTACCAACGGGGACGCATGTAGCAATGGGGACTGATGTGTCTTGCACCAATAGCACCAGGGACGCATGTACCAACGGGACTGATGTGTCTTGCACCAATAGCACTAGGGACAAATGTACCTACGGGGACTGATGTGTCTTGCACCCATAGCACCAGGGATGCATGTACCAACGGGGACTGATGTGTCTTGCCCCAATAGCACCAGGGACGCATGTACCAAAGGGGACTGAAGTGTCTTGCACCAATAGCACCAGGGATGCATGTACCAACGGAGACTGATGTGTCTTGCACCAATAGCACAAGGGACGCATGTACCAACGGGGACTGATGTGCACCAATAGCACCAGAGACGCATGTATCAACGGGGACAGATGTGTCTTGCACCAATAGCACCGGGGACGAATGTACCAATGGGGACTGATGTATCTTGCACCAATAGCACCAGGTACACATGTACCAACGGGGACTGGTGTGTCTTGACCAATAGCACCAGGTACACATGTACCAACAGAGATTGATGTGTCTTGCACCAATAGCACCAGGGAAGCATGTACCAACGGGGACTGATGTGTCTTGCACCAATAGCACCAGGGACGCATGTTCCAACAGAGACTGATGTGTCTTGCACCAATAGCACCAGGGACGCATGTACCAACAGGGACTGATGTGCACCAATAGCACCAGGGACGCATGTACCAACAGGGACTGATGTGTTTTGCACCTATAGCACCAGGGATGCATGTACCAATGGGGACCAATGTGTCTTGCACCAATAGGACCAGGGACGCATGTACCAACAAGAAATGGTGTGTCTTGCACCAATAGCACCAGGTACGCATGTACCAAAGTGGACTGATGTGTCTTGCACCAATTGCACCAGAGAAGCATGTACCAACGGGGACTGATGTGTCTTGCATCAATAGCACCAGGGACGCATGTTCCAACGGAGACTGACGTGTCTTGCACCAATAGCACCAGGGACGCATGTACCAACGGGGACTGATGTGTCTTGCACCAATAGCACCATGGACGCATGTACCAATGGGGACAGATGTGTCTTGCACCAATAGCACCAGGGATGCATGTTCCAATGGAGACTGATGTGTCTTGCACCAATAGCACCAGGGACGCATGTACCGACAGGGACTGATGTGCAACAATAGCACCAGGGGCGCATGTACCAACAGGAACTGATATGTCTTGCACCAATAGCACCAGGGACGCATGTACCAACGGGCACTGATGTGTCTTGCACCAATAGCACCAGGGACACATGTACCGACGGGGACTGATGTGCACCAATTGCACCAGGGGCGCATGTACCAACAGGAACTGATGTGTCTTGCCCCAATAGCACCAGAGACGCATGTACCAACGGTGACTGATGTGTCTTGCACCAATAGTACCAGGGACGCATGTACCGACGGGGACTGATGTGTCTTGCTTCAATAGCACCAGGGACGCTTGTACCAATGGGGACTGATGTGTCTTGCACCAATAGCACCAGGGACGCATGTACCAACGGGGACTGATGTCTCTTGCACCAATAGCACCAGGGACGCATGTACCAACGGGGACTGATGTCTCTTGCACCAATAGCACAAGGGACGCATGTGCCAACGGGGACTGATGTGTCTTGCACCAATAGCACCAGGGACGCATGTAACAACGGGGACTGATGTGTCTTGCACCAATAGCACCAGGGACGCATGTACCAACGGGGACTGATGTGTCTTGCACCAATAGCACCGGGGATGCATGTACCAACGGGGACTGATGTGTCTTGCACCAATAGCACCAAGGACGCATGTACCAATGGGGACTGATGTGTCTTGCACCAATAGCACCAGGGATGCATGTACCAACGGGGACTGATGTGCACCAATAGCACCAGGGAGGCATGTACCAACGGGGACTGATGTGTCTTGCCCCAATAGCACCAGGGACGCATGTACCAACGGGGACTGATGTGTCTTGCACCAATAGCACCGGGGACGCATGTACCAACGGGGACTGATGTGCACCAATAGCACCAGGGACGCATGTACCAACAAGGACTGATGTTTCTTGCACCAATAGCACCAGGGACGCATGTACCAACGGGGACTGATGTGCACCAATAGCACCAGGGAGGCATGTACCAACGGGCACTGATGTGTCTTGCCCCAATAGAATCAGGGACGCATGTAGCAACGGGCACTGATGTGTCTTGCACCAATAGCACCAGGACGCATGTACCAACAGGGACTGATGTGTCTTGCACCAATAGCAGAAGGGACACATGTACCAATGAGGACTGATTTGTCTTGCACCAATAGCACCAGGGACGCATGTACCAACGGGGACTGATGTGTCTTGCACCAATGGCACCAGGGACGCATGTACCAACGGGGACTGATGTGTCGCATGTACCAATGGGGACTGATGTGTCTTGCACCAATAGCACCAGGGACGCATGTACCAACGGGGACGCATGTACTAACGGGGACTGATGTGTCTTGCACCAATAGCACCAGGGAGGCATGTACTAACAAGGACTGATGTGTCGCATGTACCAACAGGGACTGATGTGTCTTGCACCAATAGCACCAGGGACGCATGTACCAACGGGGACTGATGTGTCTTGCACCAATAGCACCAGGGACGCATGTACCAACGGGACTGATGTGTCTTGCACCAATAGCACTAGGGACAAATGTACCTACGGGGACTGATGTGTCTTGCACCCATAGCACCAGGGATGCATGTACCAACAGGGACTGATGTGTCTTGCCCCAATAGCACCAGGGACGCATGTACCAAAGGGGACTGAAGTGTCTTGCACCAACAGCACCAGGGATGCATGTACCAACGGAGACTGATGTGTCTTGCACCAATAGCACAAGGGACGCATGTACCAACGGGGACTGATGTGCACCAATAGCACCAGAGACGCATGTATCAACGGGGACAGATGTGTCTTGCACCAATAGCACTGGGGACGAATGTACCAATGGGGACTGATGTATCTTGCACCAATAGCACCAGGGACGCATGTACCAACAAGGACTGGTGTGTCTTGCACCAATAGCACCAGGGACGCATGTACCAACGGGGACTGGTGTGTCTTGCACCAATAGCACCAGGTACACATGTACCAACAGAGATTGATGTGTCTTGCACCAATAGCACCAGGGAAGCATGTACCAACGGGGACTGATGTGTCTTGCACCAATAGCACCAGGGACGCATGTTCCAACAGAGACTGATGTGTCTTGCACCAATAGCACCAGGGACGCATGTACCAACAGGGACTGATGTGCACCAATAGCACCAGGGACGCATGTACCAACAGGGACTGATGTGTTTTGCACCTATAGCACCAGGGATGCATGTACCAATGGGGACCAATGTGTCTTGCACCAATAGGACCAGGGACGCATGTACCAACAAGAACTGGTGTGTCTTGCACCAATAGCACCAGGTACGCATGTACCAAAGTGGACTGATGTGTCTTGCACCAATTGCACCAGAGAAGCATGTACCAACGGGGACTGATGTGTCTTGCATCAATAGCACCAGGGACGCATGTTCCAACGGAGACTGACGTGTCTTGCACCAATAGCACCAGGGACGCATGTACCAACGGGGACTGATGTGTCTTGCACCAATAGCACCATGGACGCATGTACCAATGGGGACTGATGTGTCTTGCACCAATAGCACCAGGGATGCATGTTCCAATGGAGACTGATGTGTCTTGCACCAATAGCACCAGGGACGCATGTACCGACAGGGACTGATGTGCAACAATAGCACCAGGGGCGCATGTACCAACAGGAACTGATATGTCTTGCACCAATAGCACCAGGGACGCATGTAGCAACGGGCACTGATATGTCTTGCACCAATAGCACCAGGGACGCATGTACCAACGGGGACTGGTGTGTCTTGCCTCAATAGCACCAGGGACGCATGTACCAACGGGGACTGGTGTGTCTTGCACCAATAGCACCAGGGACGCATGTACCAACGGGGACTGATGTGTCTTGCACCAATAGCACCAGGGACGCATGTACCAACGGGGACTGATGTGTCTTGCACCAATAGCACCAGGGACGCATGTACCAATGGGGACTGATGTGCACCAATAGCACCAGGGAGGCATGTACCAACGGGGACTGATGTGTCTTGCCCCAATAGCACCAGAGACGCATGTACCAACGGTGACTGATGTGTCTTGCACCAATAGTACCAGGGACGCATGTACCGACGGGGACTGATGTGTATTGCTTCAATAGCACCAGGGACGCTTGTACCAATGGGGACTGATGTGTCTTGCACCAATAGCACCAGGGACGCATGTACCAACGGGGACTGATGTGCACCAATAGCACCAGGGAGGCATGTACCAACGGGGACTGATGTGTCTTGCCCCAATAGCACCAGGGACGCATGTACCAACGGGGACTGATGTGTCTTGCACCAATAGCACCGGGGACGCATGTACCAACGGGGACTGATGTGCACCAATAGCACCAGGGACACATGTACCAACAAGGACTGATGTTTCTTGCACCAATAGCACCAGGGACGCATGTACCAACGGGGACTGATGTGCACCAATAGCACCAGGGAGGCATGTACCAACGGGCACTGATGTGTCTTTCCCCAATAGAATCAGGGACGCATGTAGCAACGGGCACTGATGTGTCTTGCACCAATAGCACCAGGGCGCATGTACCAACAGGGACTGATGTGTCTTGCACCAATAGCAGAAGGGACACATGTACCAATGAGGACTGATTTGTCTTGCACCAATAGCACCAGGGACGCATGTACCAACGGGGACTGATTTGTCTTGCACCAATGGCACCAGGGACGCATGTACCAACGGGGACTGATGTGTCGCATGTACCAATGGGGACTGATGTGTCTTGCACCAATAGCACCAGGGACGCATGTACCAACGGGGACGCATGTACCAACGGGGACTGATGTGTCTTGCACCAATAGCACAAGGGACGCATGTACCAACAGGGACTGATGTGTCTTGCACCAATAGCACCAGGGAGGCATGTACCAACGAGGACTGATGTGTCGCATGTACCAACAGGGACTGATGTGTCTTGCCCCAATAGAATCAGGGACGGATGTAGCAACGGTCACTGATGTGTCTTGCACCAATAGCACCAGGACGCATGTACCAACAGGGACTGATGTGTCTTGCACCAATAGCAGAAGGGACACATGTACCAACGAGGACTGATTTGTCTTGCACCAATAGCACCAGGGACGCATGTACCAACGGGGACTGATGTGTCTTGCACCAATGGCACCAGGGACGCATGTACCAACAGGGACTGATGTGTCGCATGTACCAATGGGGACTGATGTTTCTTGCACCAATAGCACCAGGGACGCATGTACCAACGGGGACGCATGTACCAACGGGGACTGATGTGTCTTGCACCAATAACACAAGGGACGCATGTACCAACGGGGACTGATGTGTCTTGCACCAATAGCACCAGGGAGGCATGTACCAACGAGGACTGATGTGTCGCATGTACCAACGGGGACTGATGTGTCTTGCACCAATAGTACCAGGGAAGCATGTACCAACGGGGAAGCATGTAGCAATGGGGTCTGATGTGTCTTGCACCAATAGCACCAGGGACGCATGTACCAACGGGGACTGATGTGTCTTGCACCAATAGCACTAGGGACACATGTACCCTCGGGGACTGATGTGTCTTGCACCAATAGCACCAGGGATGCATGTACCAACGGGGACTGATGTGTCTTGCCCCAATAGCACCAGGGACGCATGTACCAAAGGGGACTGAAGTGTCTTGCACCAATAGCACCAGGGATGCATGTACCAACGGAGACTGATGTGTCTTGCACCAATAGCACAAGGGACACATGTACCAACGGGGACTGATGTGCACCAATAGCACCAGGGACGCATGTATCAACGGGGACAGATGTGTCTTGCACCAATAGCACCGGGGACGAATGTACCAATGGGGACCGATGTAACTTGCACCAATAGCACCAGGGACGCATGTACCAACAAGGACTGGTGTGTCTTGCACCAATAGCACCAGGGACGCATGTACCAACGGGGACTGGTGTGTCTTGCACCAATAGCACCAGGTACACATGTACCAACAGAGATTGATGTGTCTTGCACCAATAGTACCAGGGAAGCATGTACCAACGGGGACTGATGTGTCTTGCACCAATAGCACCAGGGACGCATGTTCCAACAGAGACTGATGTGTCTTGCACCAATAGCACCAGGGACGCATGTACCAACAGGACTGATGTGCACCAATAGCACCAGGGACGCATGTACCAACAGGGACTGATGTGTTTTGCACCCATATTACCAGGGACGCATGTACCAATGGGGACCAATGTGTCTTGCACCAATAGGACCAGGGACGCATGTACCAACAAGGACTGGTGTGTCTTGCACCAATAGCACCAGGGACCCATGTACCAATGGGGACTTGTGTTTCTTGCACCAATAGCACTAGGTACGCATGTACCAACGGGGACTGATGTGTCTTGCACCAATAGCACCAGAGAAGCATGTACCAACGGGGACTGATGTGTCTTGCATCAATAGCACCAGGGAGGCATGTACCAACGGGGACTGATGTGTCTTGCCCCAATAGCACCAGGGACACATGTACCAACGGGGACTGATTTGTCTTGCACCAATAGCACCAGGGACGCATGTACCAACGGGGACTGATGTGCACCAATAGCACCAGGGACGCATTTACCAACAAGGACTGATGTTTCTTGCACCAATAGCACCAGGGACGCATGTACCAACGGGGACTGATGTGCACCAATAGCACCAGGGAGGCATGTACCAACGGGCACTGATGTGTCTTGCCCCAATAGAATCAGGGACGCATGTAGCAACGGGCACTGATATGTCTTGCACCAATAGCACCAGGGACGCATGTACCAACGGGGACTGGTGTGTCTTGCCTCAATAGCACCAGGGACGCATGTACCAACGGGGACTGGTGTGTCTTGCACCAATAGCACCAGGGACGCATGTACCAACGGGGACTGATGTGTCTTGCACCAATAGCACCAGGGACGCATGTACCAACGGGGACTGATGTGTCTTGCACCAATAGCACCAGGGACGCATGTACCAATGGGGACTGATGTGCACCAATAGCACCAGGGAGGCATGTACCGACGGGGACTGATGTGTCTTGCTTCAATAGCACCAGGGACGCTTGTACCAATGGGGACTGATGTGTCTTGCACCAATAGCACCAGGGACGCATGTACCAACGGGGACTGATGTGCACCAATAGCACCAGGGAGGCATGTACCAACGGGGACTGATGTGTCTTGCCCCAATAGCACCAGGGACGCATGTACCAACGGGGACTGATGTGTCTTGCACCAATAGCACCGGGGACGCATGTACCAACGGGGACTGATGTGCACCAATAGCACCAGGGACACATGTACCAACAAGGACTGATGTTTCTTGCACCAATAGCACCAGGGACGCATGTACCAACGGGGACTGATGTGCACCAATAGCACCAGGGAGGCATGTACCAACGGGCACTGATGTGTCTTGCCCCAATAGAATCAGGGACGCATGTAGCAACGGGCACTGATGTGTCTTGCACCAATAGCACCAGGACGCATGTACCAACAGGGACTGATGTGTCTTGCACCAATAGCAGAAGGGACACATGTACCAATGAGGACTGATTTGTCTTGCACCAATAGCACCAGGGACGCATGTACCAACGGGGTCTGATGTGTCTTGCACCAATGGCACCAGGGACGCATGTACCAACAGGGACTGATGTGTCGCATGTACCAATGGGGACTGATGTTTCTTGCACCAATAGCACCAAGGACGCATGTACCAACGGGGACGCATGTACCAACGGGGACTGATGTGTCTTGCACCAATAACACAAGGGACGCATGTACCAACGGGGACTGATGTGTCTTGCACCAATAGCACCAGGGAGGCATGTACCAACGAGGACTGATGTGTCGCATGTACCAACAGGGACTGATGTGTCTTGCACCAATAGTACCAGGGAAGCATGTACCAACGGGGAAGCATGTAGCAATGGGGTCTGATGTGTCTTGCACCAATAGCACCAGGGACGCATGTACCAACGGGGACTGATGTGTCTTGCACCAATAGCACTAGGGACACATGTACCCTCGGGGACTGATGTGTCTTGCACCAATAGCACCAGGGATGCATGTACCAACGGGGACTGATGTGTCTTGCCCCAATAGCACCAGGGACGCATGTACCAAAGGGGACTGAAGTGTCTTGCACCAATAGCACCAGGGATGCATGTACCAACGGAGACTGATGTGTCTTGCACCAATAGCACAAGGGACGCATGTACCAACGGGGACTGATGTGCACCAATAGCACCAGGGACGCATGTATCAACGGGGACAGATGTGTCTTGCACCAATAGCACCGGGGACGAATGTACCAATGGGGACCGATGTAACTTGCACCAATAGCACCAGGGACGCATGTACCAACAAGGACTGGTGTGTCTTGCACCAATAGCACCAGGGACGCATGTACCAACGGGGACTGGTGTGTCTTGCACCAATAGCACCAGGTACACATGTACCAACAGAGATTGATGTGTCTTGCACCAATAGTACCAGGGAAGCATGTACCAACGGGGACTGATGTGTCTTGCACCAATAGCACCAGGGACGCATGTTCCAACAGAGACTGATGTGTCTTGCACCAATAGCACCAGGGACGCATGTACCAACAGGACTGATGTGCACCAATAGCACCAGGGACGCATGTACCAACAGGGACTGATGTGTTTTGCACCCATATTACCAGGGACGCATGTACCAATGGGGACCAATGTGTCTTGCACCAATAGGACCAGGGACGCATGTACCAACAAGGACTGGTGTGTCTTGCACCAATAGCACCAGGGACCCATGTACCAATGGGGACTTGTGTTTCTTGCACCAATAGCACCAGGTACGCATGTACCAACGGGGACTGATGTGTCTTGCACCAATAGCACCAGAGAAGCATGTACCAACGGGGACTGATGTGTCTTGCATCAATAGCACCAGGGAGGCATGTACCAACGGGGACTGATGTGTCTTGCCCCAATAGCACCAGGGACACATGTACCAACGGGGACTGATTTGTCTTGCACCAATAGCACCAGGGACGCATGTACCAACGGGGACTGATGTGCACCAATAGCACCAGGGACGCATTTACCAACAAGGACTGATGTTTCTTGCACCAATAGCACCAGGGACGCATGTACCAACGGGGACTGATGTGCACCAATAGCACCAGGGAGGCATGTACCAACGGGCACTGATGTGTCTTGCCCCAATAGAATCAGGGACGCATGTAGCAACGGGCACTGATATGTCTTGCACCAATAGCACCAGGGACGCATGTACCAACGGGGACTGGTGTGTCTTGCCTCAATAGCACCAGGGACGCATGTACCAACGGGGACTGGTGTGTCTTGCACCAATAGCACCAGGGACGCATGTACCAACGGGGACTGATGTGTCTTGCACCAATAGCACCAGGGACGCATGTACCAACGGGGACTGATGTGTCTTGCACCAATAGCACCAGGGACGCATGTACCAATGGGGACTGATGTGCACCAATAGCACCAGGGAGGCATGTACCGACGGGGACTGATGTGTCTTGCTTCAATAGCACCAGGGACGCTTGTACCAATGGGGACTGATGTGTCTTGCACCAATAGCACCAGGGACGCATGTACCAACGGGGACTGATGTGCACCAATAGCACCAGGGAGGCATGTACCAACGGGGACTGATGTGTCTTGCCCCAATAGCACCAGGGACGCATGTACCAACGGGGACTGATGTGTCTTGCACCAATAGCACCGGGGACGCATGTACCAACGGGGACTGATGTGCACCAATAGCACCAGGGACACATGTACCAACAAGGACTGATGTTTCTTGCACCAATAGCACCAGGGACGCATGTACCAACGGGGACTGATGTGCACCAATAGCACCAGGGAGGCATGTACCAACGGGCACTGATGTGTCTTGCCCCAATAGAATCAGGGACGCATGTAGCAACGGGCACTGATGTGTCTTGCACCAATAGCACCAGGATGCATGTACCAACAGGGACTGATGTGTCTTGCACCAATAGCAGAAGGGACACATGTACCAATGAGGACTGATTTGTCTTGCACCAATAGCACCAGGGACGCATGTACCAACGGGGACTGATGTGTCTTGCACCAATGGCACCAGGGACGCATGTACCAACGGGGACTGATGTGTCGCATGTACCAATGGGGACTGATGTGTCTTGCACCAATAGCACCAGGGACGCATGTACCAACGGGGACGCATGTACCAACGGGGACTGATGTGTCTTGCACCAATAGCACAAGGGACGCATGTACCAACAGGGACTGATGTGTCTTGCACCAATAGCACCAGGGAGGCATGTACCAACGGGGACTGATGTGTCGCATGTACCAATGGGGACTGATGTGTCTTGCACCAATAGCACCAGGGACGCATGTACCAACGGGGACGCATGTACCAATGGGGACTGATGTGTCTTGCACCAATAGCACCAGGGACGCATGTACCAACGGGACTGATGTGTCTTGCACCAATAGCACTAGGGACAAATGTACCTACGGGGACTGATGTGTCTTGCACCCATAGCACCAGGGATGCATGTACCAACGGGGACTGATGTGTCTTGCCCCAATAGCACCAGGGACGCATGTACCAAAGGGGACTGAAGTGTCTTGCACCAATAGCACCAGGGATGCATGTACCAACGGAGACTGATGTGTCTTGCACCAATAGCACAAGGGACGCATGTACCAACGGGGACTGATGTGCACCAATAGCACCAGAGACGCATGTATCAACGGGGACAGATGTGTCTTGCACCAATGGCACCGGGGACGAATGTACCAATGGGGACTGATGTATCTTGCACCAATAGCACCAGGGACGCATGTACCAACAAGGACTGGTGTGTCTTGCACCAATAGCACCAGGTACGCATGTACCAAAGTGGACTGATGTGTCTTGCACCAATTGCACCAGAGAAGCATGTACCAACGGGGACTGATGTATCTTGCACCAATAGCACCAGGGACGCATGTACCAACAAGAACTGGTGTGTCTTGCACCAATAGCACCAGGTACGCATGTACCAAAGTGGACTGATGTGTCTTGCACCAATTGCACCAGAGAAGCATGTACCAACGGGGACTGATGTGTCTTGCATCAATAGCACCAGGGACGCATGTTCCAACGGAGACTGACGTGTCTTGCACCAATAGCACCAGGGACGCATGTACCAACGGGGACTGATGTGTCTTGCACCAATAGCACCATGGACGCATGTACCAATGGGGTCTGATGTGTCTTGCACCAATAGCACCAGGGATGCATGTTCCAATGGAGACTGATGTGTCTTGCACCAATAGCACCAGGGACGCATGTACCGACAGGGACTGATGTGCAACAATAGCACCAGGGGCGCATGTACCAACAGGAACTGATATGTCTTGCACGAATAGCACCAGGGACGCATGTACCAACGGGCACTGATGTGTCTTGCACCAATAGCACCAGGGACACATGTACCGACGGGGACTGATGTGCACCAATTGCACCAGGGGCGCATGTACCAACAGGAACTGATGTGTCTTGCCCCAATAGCACCAGAGACGCATGTACCAACGGTGACTGATGTGTCTTGCACCAATAGTACCAGGGACGCATGTACCGACGGGGACTGATGTGTCTTGCTTCAATAGCACCAGGGACGCTTGTACCAATGGGGACTGATGTGTCTTGCACCAATAGCACCAGGGACGCATGTACCAACGGGGACTGATGTCTCTTGCACCAATAGCACCAGGGACGCATGTACCAACGGGGACTGATGTCTCTTGCACCAATAGCACCAGGGACGCATGTGCCAACGGGGACTGATGTGTCTTGCACCAATAGCACCAGGGACGCATGTAACAACGGGGACTGATGTGTCTTGCACCAATAGCACCAGGGACGCATGTACCAATGGGGACTGATGTGTCTTGCACCAATAGCACCGGGGACGCATGTACCAACGGGGACTGATGTGTCTTGCACCAATAGCACCAAGGACGCATGTACCAATGGGGACTGATGTGTCTTGCACCAATAGCACCAGGGACGCATGTACCAACGGGGACTGATGTGCACTAATAGCACCAGGGAGGCATGTACCAACGGGGACTGATGTGTCTTGCCCCAATAGAATCAGGGACGCATGTAGCAACGGGCACTGATGTGTCTTGCACCAATAGCACCAAGGACGCATGTACCAATGGGGACTGATGTGTCTTGCACCAATAGCACCAGGGACGCATGTACCAACGGGGGCTGATGTGCACCAATAGCACCATGGAGGCATGTACCAACGGGGACTGATGTTTCTTGCACCAATAGCAACCGGGGAGGCTTGTACCAACGGGGACTGATGTGCACCAATAGCACCAGGGAGGCATGTACCAACGGGCACTGATGTGTCTTGCCCCAATAGAATCAGGGACGCATGTAGCAACGGGCACTGATGTGTCTTGCACCAATAGCACCAGGACGCATGTACCAACAGGGACTGATGTGTCTTGCACCAATAGCAGAAGGGACACATGTACCAATGAGGACTGATTTGTCTTGCACCAATAGCACCAGGGACGCATGTACCAACGGGGACTGATGTGTCTTGCACCAATGGCACCAGGGACGCATGTACCAACGGGGACTGATGTGTCGCATGTACCAATGGGGACTGATGTGTCTTGCACCAATAGCACCAGGGACGCATGTACCGACGGGGACGCATGTACCAACGGGGACTGATGTGTCTTGCACCAATAGCACAAGGGACGCATGTACCAACAGGGACTGATGTGTCTTGCACCAATAGCACCAGGGAGGCATGTACCAACGAGGACTGATGTGTCGCATGTACCAACAGGGACTGATGTGTCTTGCACCAATAGCACCAGGGACGCATGTACCAACGGGGTCGCATGTAGCAATGGGGACTGATGTGTCTTGCACCAATAGCACCAGGGACGCATGTACCAACGGGACTGATGTGTCTTGCACCAATAGCACTAGGGACAAATGTACCTATGGGGACTGATGTGTCTTGCACCCATAGCACCAGGGATGCATGTACCAACGGGGACTGATGTGTCTTGCCCCAATAGCACCAGGGACGCATGTACCAAAGGGGACTGAAGTGTCTTGCACCAATAGCACCAGGGATGCATGTACCAACGGAGACTGATGTGTCTTGCACCAATAGCACAAGGGACGCATGTACCAACGGGGACTGATGTGCACCAATAGCACCAGAGACGCATGTATCAACGGGGACAGATGTGTCTTGCACCAATAGCACCGGGGACGAATGTACCAATGGGGACTGATGTATCTTGCACCAATAGCACCAGGGACGCATGTACCAACAAGGAATGGTGTGTCTTGCACCAATAGCACCAGGGACGCATGTACCAACGGGGACTGGTGTGTCTTGCACCAATAGCACCAGGTACACATGTACCAACAGAGATTGATGTGTCTTGCACCAATAGCACCAGGGAAGCATGTACCAACGGGGACTGATGTGTCTTGCACCAATAGCACCAGGGACGCATGTTCCAACAGAGACTGATGTGTCTTGCACCAATAGCACCAGGGACGCATGTACCAATGAGGAATGATTTGTCTTGCACCAATAGCACCAGGGACGCATGTACCAACGGGGACTGATGTGTCTTGCACCAATGGCACCAGGGACGCATGTACCAACGGGGACTGATGTGTCGCATGTACCAATGGGGACTGATGTGTCTTGCACCAATAGCACCAGGGACGCATGTACCAACGGGGACGCATGTACCAACGGGGACTGATGTGTCTTGCACCAATAGCACAAGGGACACATGTACCAACAGGGACTGATGTGTCTTGCACCAATAGCACCAGGGAGGCATGTACCAACGAGGACTGATGTGTCGCATGTACCAACAGGGACTGATGTGTCTTGCACCAATAGCACCAGGGACGCATGTACCAACGGGGACGCATGTAGCAATGGGGACTGATGTGTCTTGCACCAATAGCACCAGGGACGCATGTACCAACGGGACTGATGTGTCTTGCACCAATAGCACTAGGGACAAATGTACCTACGGGGACTGATGTGTCTTGCACCCATAGCACCAGGGATGCATGTACCAACGGGGACTGATGTGTCTTGCCCCAATAGCACCAGGGACGCATGTACCAAAGGGGACTGAAGTGTCTTGCACCAATAGCACCAGGGATGCATGTACCAACAGAGACTGATGTGTCTTGCACCAATAGCACAAGGGACGCATGTACCAACGGGGACTGATGTGCACCAATAGCACCAGAGACGCATGTATCAACGGGGACAGATGTGTCTTGCACCAATAGCACCGGGGACGAATGTACCAATGGGGACTGATGTATCTTGCACCAATAGCACCAGGGACGCATGTACCAACAAGGACTGGTGTGTCTTGCACCAATAGCACCAGGGACGCATGTACCAACGGGGACTGGTGTGTCTTGACCAATAGCACCAGGTACACATGTACCAACAGAGATTGATGTGTCTTGCACCAATAGCACCAGGGAAGCATGTACCAACGGGGACTGATGTGTCTTGCACCAATAGCACCAGGGACGCATGTTCCAACAGAGACTGATGTGTCTTGCACCAATAGCACCAGGGACGCATGTACCAACAGGGACTGATGTGCACCAATAGCACCAGGGACGCATGTACCAACAGGGACTGATGTGTTTTGCACCTATAGCACCAGGGATGCATGTACCAATGGGGACCAATGTGTCTTGCACCAATAGGACCAGGGACGCATGTACCAACAAGAACTGGTGTGTCTTGCACCAATAGCACCAGGTACGCATGTACCAAAGTGGACTGATGTGTCTTGCACCAATTGCACCAGAGAAGCATGTACCAACGGGGACTGATGTGTCTTGCATCAATAGCACCAGGGACGCATGTTCCAACGGAGACTGACGTGTCTTGCACCAATAGCACCAGGGACGCATGTACCAACGGGGACTGATGTGTCTTGCACCAATAGCACCATGGACGCATGTACCAATGGGGACTGATGTGTCTTGCACCAATAGCACCAGGGATGCATGTTCCAATGGAGACTGATGTGTCTTGCACCAATAGCACCAGGGACGCATGTACCGACAGGGACTGATGTGCAACAATAGCACCAGGGGCGCATGTACCAACAGGAACTGATATGTCTTGCACCAATAGCACCAGGGACGCATGTACCAACGGGCACTGATGTGTCTTGCACCAATAGCACCAGGGACACATGTACCGACGGGGACTGATGTGCACCAATTGCACCAGGGGCGCATGTACCAACAGGAACTGATGTGTCTTGCCCCAATAGCACCAGAGACGCATGTACCAACGGTGACTGATGTGTCTTGCACCAATAGTACCAGGGACGCATGTACCGACGGGGACTGATGTGTCTTGCTTCAATAGCACCAGGGACGCTTGTACCAATGGGGACTGATGTGTCTTGCACCAATAGCACCAGGGACGCATGTACCAACGGGGACTGATGTCTCTTGCACCAATAGCACCAGGGACGCATGTACCAACGGGGACTGATGTCTCTTGCACCAATAGCACCAGGGACGCATGTGCCAACGGGGACTGATGTGTCTTGCACCAATAGCACCAGGGACGCATGTAACAACGGGGACTGATGTGTCTTGCACCAATAGCACCAGGGACGCATGTACCAACGGGGACTGATGTGTCTTGCACCAATAGCACCGGGGATGCATGTACCAACGGGGACTGATGTGTCTTGCACCAATAGCACCAAGGACGCATGTACCAATGGGGACTGATGTGTCTTGCACCAATAGCACCAGGGACGCATGTACCAACGGGGACTGATGTGCACCAATAGCACCAGGGAGGCATGTACCAACGGGGACTGATGTGTCTTGCCCCAATAGCACCAGGGACGCATGTACCAACGGGGACTGATGTGTCTTGCACCAATAGCACCGGGGACGCATGTACCAACGGGGACTGATGTGCACCAATAGCACCAGGGACGCATGTACCAACAAGGACTGATGTTTCTTGCACCAATAGCACCAGGGACGCATGTACCAACGGGGACTGATGTGCACCAATAGCACCAGGGAGGCATGTACCAATGGGCACTGATGTGTCTTGCCCCAATAGAATCAGGGACGCATGTAGCAACGGGCACTGATGTGTCTTGCACCAATAGCACCAGAACGCATGTACCAACAGGGACTGATGTGTCTTGCACCAATAGCAGAAGGGACACATGTACCAATGAGGACTGATTTGTCTTGCACCAATAGCACCAGGGACGCATGTACCAACGGGGACTGATGTGTCTTGCACCAATGGCACCAGGGACGCATGTACCAACGGGGACTGATGTGTCGCATGTACCAATGGGGACTGATGTGTCTTGCACCAATAGCACCAGGGACGCATGTACCAACGGGGACGCATGTACCAACGGGGACTGATGTGTCTTGCACCAATAGCACAAGGGACGCATGTACCAACAGGGACTGATGTGTCTTGCACCAATAGCACCAGGGAGGCATGTACCAACAAGGACTGATGTGTCGCATGTACCAACAGGGACTGATGTGTCTTGCACCAATAGCACCAGGGACGCATGTACCAACGGGGACGCATGCAGCAATGGGGACTGATGTGTCTTGCACCAATAGCACCACGGACGCATGTACCAACGGGACTGATGTGTCTTGCACCAATAGCACTAGGGACAAATGTACCTACGGGGACTGATGTGTCTTGCACCCATAGCACCAGGGATGCATGTACCAACGGGGACTGATGTGTCTTGCCCCAATAGCACCAGGGACGCATGTACCAAAGGGGACTGAAGTGTCTTGCACCAATAGCACCAGGGATGCATGTACCAACGGAGACTGATGTGTCTTGCACCAATAGCACAAGGGACGCATGTACCAACGGGGACTGATGTGCACCAATAGCACCAGAGACGCATGTATCAACGGGGACAGATGTGTCTTGCACCAATAGCACCGGGGACGAATGTACCAATGGGGACTGATGTATCTTGCACCAATAGCACCAGGGACGCATGTACCAACAAGGACTGGTGTATCTTGCAACAATAGCACCAGGGACGCATGTACCAACGGGGACTGGTGTGTCTTGCACCAATAGCACCAGGTACACATGTACCAACAGAGATTGATGTGTCTTGCACCAATAGCACCAGGGAAGCATGTACCAACGGGGACTGATGTGTCTTGCACCAATAGCACCAGGGACGCATGTTCCAACAGAGACTGATGTGTCTTGCACCAATAGCACCAGGGACGCATGTACCAACAGGGACTGATGTGCACCAATAGCACCAGGGACGCATGTACCAACAGGGACTGATGTGTTTTGCACCTATAGCACCAGGGATGCATGTACCAATGGGGACCAATGTGTCTTGCACCAATAGGACCAGGGACGCATGTACCAACAAGAACTGGTGTGTCTTGCACCAATAGCACCAGGTACGCATGTACCAAAGTGGACTGATGTGTCTTGCACCAATTGCACCAGAGAAGCATGTACCAACGGGGACTGATGTGTCTTGCATCAATAGCACCAGGGACGCATGTTCCAACGGAGACTGACGTGTCTTGCACCAATAGCACCAGGGACGCATGTACCAACGGGGACTGATGTGTCTTGCACCAATAGCACCATGGACGCATGTACCAATGGGGACTGATGTGTCTTGCACCAATAGCACCAGGGATGCATGTTCCAATGGAGACTGATGTGTCTTGCACCAATAGCACCAGGGACGCATGTACCGACAGGGACTGATGTGCAACAATAGCACCAGGGGCGCATGTACCAACAGGAACTGATATGTCTTGCACCAATAGCACCAGGGACGCATGTAGCAACGGGCACTGATATGTCTTGCACCAATAGCACCAGGGACGCATGTACCAACGGGGACTGGTGTGTCTTGCCTCAATAGCACCAGGGACGCATGTACCAACGGGGACTGGTGTGTCTTGCATCAATAGCACCAGGGACGCATGTACCAACGGGGACTGATGTGTCTTGCACCAATAGCACCAGGGACGCATGTACCAACGGGGACTGATGTGTCTTGCACCAATAGCACCAGGGACGCATGTACCAATGGGGACTGATGTGCACCAATAGCACCAGGGAGGCATGTACCAATGGGGACTGATGTGTCTTGCCCCAATAGCACCAGAGACGCATGTACCAACGGTGACTGATGTGTCTTGCACCAATAGTACCAGGGACGCATGTACCGACGGGGACTGATGTGTATTGCTTCAATAGCACCAGGGACGCTTGTACCAATGGGGACTGATGTGTCTTGCAC
Organism: Ambystoma mexicanum; assembly: GCF_040938575.1. Lineage (NCBI taxonomy): Eukaryota > Metazoa > Chordata > Amphibia > Caudata > Ambystomatidae > Ambystoma > Ambystoma mexicanum. Next base: position 11,113,602 of record NC_090931.1, on the reverse strand, counting down.
CAATAGCACCAGGGACGCATGTACCAACGGGGACTGATGTGCACCAATAGCACCAGGGAGGCATGTACCAACGGGGACTGATGTGTCTTGCCCCAATAGCACCCGGGACGCATGTACCAACGGGGACTGATGTGTCTTGCACCAATAGCACCGGGGACGCATGTACCAACGGGGACTGATGTGCACCAATAGCACCAGGGACACATGTACCAACAAGGACTGATGTTTCTTGCACCAATAGCACCAGGGACGCATGTACCAACGGGGACTGATGTGCACCAATAGCACCAGGGAGGCATGTACCAACGGGCACTGATGTGTCTTGCCCCAATAGAATCAGGGACGCATGTAGCAACGGGCACTGATGTGTCTTGCACCAATAGCACCAGGGCGCATGTACCAACAGGGACTGATGTGTCTTGCACCAATAGCAGAAGGGACACATGTACCAATGAGGACTCATTTGTCTTGCACCAATAGCACCGGGGACGCATGTACCAACGGGGACTGATGTGTCTTGCACCAATGGCACCAGGGACGCATGTACCAACGGGGACTGATGTGTCGCATGTACCAATGGGGACTGATGTGTCTTGCACCAATAGCACCAGGGACGCATGTACCAACGGGGACGCATGTACCAACGGGGACTGATGTGTCTTGCACCAATAGCACAAGGGACGCATGTACCAACAGGGACTGATGTGTCTTGCACCAATAGCACCAGGGAGGCATGTACCAACGAGGACTGATGTGTCGCATGTACCAACAGGGACTGATGTGTCTTGCACCAATAGCACCAGGGACGCATGTACCAACGGGGACGCATGTAGCAATGGGGACTGATGTGTCTTGCACCAATAGCACCAGGGACGCATGTACCAACGGGACTGATGTGTCTTGCACCAATAGCACTAGGGACAAATGTACCTACGGGGACTGATGTGTCTTGCACCCATAGCACCAGGGATGCATGTACCAACGGGGACTGATGTGTCTTGCCCCAATAGCACCAGGGACGCATGTACCAAAGGGGACTGAAGTGTCTTGCACCAATAGCACCAGGGATGCATGTACCAACGGAGACTGATGTGTCTTGCACCAATAGCACAAGGGACGCATGTACCAACGGGGACTGATGTGCACCAATAGCACCAGAGACGCATGTATCAACGGGGACAGATGTGTCTTGCACCAATAGCACCGGGGACGAATGTACATATGGGGACTGATGTATCTTGCACCAATAGCACCCGGGACGCATGTACCAACAAGGACTGGTGTGTCTTGCACCAATAGCACCAGGGACGCATGTACCAACGGGGACTGGTGTGTCTTGCACCAATAGCACCAGGTACACATGTACCAACAGAGATTGATGTGTCTTGCACCAATAGCACCAGGGAAGCATGTACCAACGGGGACTGATGTGTCTTGCACCAATAGCACCAGGGACGCATGTTCCAACTGAGACTGATGTGTCTTGCACCAATAGCACCAGGGACGCATGTACCAACAGGGACTGATGTGCACCAATAGCACCAGGGACGCATGTACCAACAGGGACTGATGTGTTTTGCACCTATAGCACCAGGGATGCATGTACCAATGGGGACCAATGTGTCTTGCACCAATAGGACCAGGGACGCATGTACCAACAAGAACTGGTGTGTCTTGCACCAATAGCACCAGGTACGCATGTACCAAAGTGGACTGATGTGTCTTGCACCAATTGCACCAGAGAAGCATGTACCAACGGGGACTGATGTGTCTTGCATCAATAGCACCAGGGACGCATGTTCCAACGGAGACTGACGTGTCTTGCACCAATAGCACCAGGGACGCATGTACCAACGGGGACTGATGTGTCTTGCACCAATAGCACCATGGACGCATGTACCAATGGGGACTGATGTGTCTTGCACCAATAGCACCAGGGATGCATGTTCCAATGGAGACTGATGTGTCTTGCACCAATAGCACCAGGGACGCATGTACCGACAGGGACTGTTGTGCAACAATAGCACCAGGGGCGCATGTACCAACAGGAACTGATATGTCTTGCACCAAGAGCACCAGGGACGCATGTACCAACGGGCACTGATGTGTCTTGCACCAATAGCACCAGGGACACATGTACCGACAGGGACTGATGTGCACCAATTGCACCAGGGGCGCATGTACCAACAGGAACTGATGTGTCTTGCACCAATAGCACCAGGGACGCATGTACCAACGGGGACTGATGTGTCTTGCACCAATAGCACCGGGGATGCATGTACCAACGGGGACTGATGTGTCTTGCACCAATAGCACCAAGGACGCATGTACCAATGGGGACTGATGTGTCTTGCACCAATAGCACCAGGGACGCATGTACCAACGGGGACTGATGTGCACCAATAGCACCAGGGAGGCATGTACCAACGGGGACTGATGTGTCTTGCCCCAATAGAATCAGGGACGCATGTAGCAACGGGCACTGATGTGTCTTGCACCAATAGCACCAAGGACGCATGTACCAATGGGGACTGATGTGTCTTGCACCAATAGCACCAGGGACGCATGTACCAACGGGGACTGATGTGCACCAATAGCACCATGGAGGCATGTACCAACGGGGACTGATGTGTCTTGCCCCAATAGCACCAGGGACGCATGTACCAACGGGGACTGATGTTTCTTGCACCAATAGCAACCGGGGAGGCTTGTACCAACGGGGACTGATGTGCACCAATAGCACCAGGGAGGCATGTACCAACGGGCACTGATGTGTCTTGCCCCAATAGAATCAGGGACGCATGTAGCAACAGGGACTGATGTGTCTTGCACCAATAGCAGAAGGGACACATGTACCAATGAGGACTGATTTGTCTTGCACCAATAGCACCAGGGACGCATGTACCAACGGGGACTGATGTGTCTTGCACCAATGGCACCAGGGACGCATGTACCAACGGGGACTGATGTGTCGCATGTACCAATGGGGACTGATGTGTCTTGCACCAATAGCACCAGGGACGCATGTACCGACGGGGACGCATGTACCAACGGGGACTGATGTGTCTTGCACCAATAGCACAAGGGACGCATGTACCAACAGGGACTGATGTGTCTTGCACCAATAGCACCAGGGAGGCATGTACCAACGAGGACTGATGTGTCGCATGTACCAACAGGGACTGATGTGTCTTGCACCAATAGCACCAGGGACGCATGTACCAACGGGGTCGCATGTAGCAATGGGGACTGATGTGTCTTGCACCAATAGCACCAGGGACGCATGTACCAACGGGACTGATGTGTCTTGCACCAATAGCACTAGGGACAAATGTACCTATGGGGACTGATGTGTCTTGCACCCATAGCATCAGGGATGCATGTACCAACGGGGACTGATGTGTCTTGCCCCAATAGCACCAGGGACGCATGTACCAAAGGGGACTGAAGTGTCTTGCACCAATAGCACCAGGGATGCATGTACCAACGGAGACTGATGTGTCTTGCACCAATAGCACAAGGGACGCATGTACCAACGGGGACTGATGTGCACCAATAGCACCAGAGACGCATGTATCAACGGGGACAGATGTGTCTTGCACCAATAGCACCGGGGACGAATGTACCAATGGGGACTGATGTATCTTGCACCAATAGCACCAGGGACGCATGTACCAACAAGGACTGGTGTGTCTTGCACCAATAGCACCAGGGACGCATGTACCAACGGGGACTGGTGTGTCTTGCACCAATAGCACCAGGTACACATGTACCAACAGAGATTGATGTGTCTTGCACCAATAGCACCAGGGAAGCATGTACCAACGGGGACTGATGTGTCTTGCACCAATAGCACCAGGGACGCATGTTCCAACAGAGACTGATGTGTCTTGCACCAATAGCACCAGGGACGCATGTACCAATGAGGACTGATTTGTCTTGCACCAATAGCACCAGGGACGCATGTACCAACGGGGACTGATGTGTCTTGCACCAATGGCACCAGGGACGCATGTACCAACGGGGACTGATGTGTCGCATGTACCAATGGGGACTGATGTGTCTTGCACCAATAGCACCAGGGACGCATGTACCAACGGGGACGCATGTACCAACGGGGACTGATGTGTCTTGCACCAATAGCACAAGGGACGCATGTACCAACAGGGACTGATGTGTCTTGCACCAATAGCACCAGGGAGGCATGTACCAACGAGGACTGATGTGTCGCATGTACCAACAGGGACTGATGTGTCTTGCACCAATAGCACCAGGGACGCATGTACCAACGGGGACGCATGTAGCAATGGGGACTGATGTGTCTTGCACCAATAGCACCAGGGACGCATGTACCAACGGGACTGATGTGTCTTGCACCAATAGCACTAGGGACAAATGTACCTACGGGGACTGATGTGTCTTGCACCCATAGCACCAGGGATGCATGTACCAACGGGGACTGATGTGTCTTGCCCCAATAGCACCAGGGACGCATGTACCAAAGGGGACTGAAGTGTCTTGCACCAATAGCACCAGGGATGCATGTACCAACGGAGACTGATGTGTCTTGCACCAATAGCACAAGGGACGCATGTACCAACGGGGACTGATGTGCACCAATAGCACCAGAGACGCATGTATCAACGGGGACAGATGTGTCTTGCACCAATAGCACCGGGGACGAATGTACCAATGGGGACTGATGTATCTTGCACCAATAGCACCAGGGACGCATGTACCAACAAAGACTGGTGTGTCTTGCACCAATAGCACCAGGGACGCATGTACCAACGGGGACTGGTGTGTCTTGACCAATAGCACCAGGTACACATGTACCAACAGAGATTGATGTGTCTTGCACCAATAGCACCAGGGAAGCATGTACCAACGGGGACTGATGTGTCTTGCACCAATAGCACCAGGGACGCATGTTCCAACAGAGACTGATGTGTCTTGCACCAATAGCACCAGGGACGCATGTACCAACAGGGACTGATGTGCACCAATAGCACCAGGGACGCATGTACCAACAGGGACTGATGTGTTTTGCACCTATAGCACCAGGGATGCATGTACCAATGGGGACCAATGTGTCTTGCACCAATAGGACCAGGGACGCATGTACCAACAAGAACTGGTGTGTCTTGCACCAATAGCACCAGGTACGCATGTACCAAAGTGGACTGATGTGTCTTGCACCAATTGCACCAGAGAAGCATGTACCAACGGGGACTGATGTGTCTTGCATCAATAGCACCAGGGACGCATGTTCCAACGGAGACTGACGTGTCTTGCACCAATAGCACCAGGGACGCATGTACCAACGGGGACTGATGTGTCTTGCACCAATAGCACCATGGACGCATGTACCAATGGGGACTGATGTGTCTTGCACCAATAGCACCAGGGATGCATGTTCCAATGGAGACTGATGTGTCTTGCACCAATAGCACCAGGGACGCATGTACCGACAGGGACTGATGTGCAACAATAGCACCAGGGGCGCATGTACCAACAGGAACTGATATGTCTTGCACCAATAGCACCAGGGACGCATGTACCAACGGGCACTGATGTGTCTTGCACCAATAGCACCAGGGACACATGTACCGACGGGGACTGATGTGCACCAATTGCACCAGGGGCGCATGTACCAACAGGAACTGATGTGTCTTGCCCCAATAGCACCAGAGACGCATGTACCAACGGTGACTGATGTGTCTTGCACCAATAGTACCAGGGACGCATGTACCGACGGGGACTGATGTGTCTTGCTTCAATAGCACCAGGGACGCTTGTACCAATGGGGACTGATGTGTCTTGCACCAATAGCACCAGGGACGCATGTACCAACGGGGACTGATGTCTCTTGCACCAATAGCACCAGGGACGCATGTACCAACGGGGACTGATGTCTCTTGCACCAATAGCACCAGGGACGCATGTGCCAACGGGGACTGATGTGTCTTGCACCAATAGCACCAGGGACGCATGTAACCACGGGGACTGATGTGTCTTGCACCAATAGCACCAGGGACGCATGTACCAACGGGGACTGATGTGTCTTGCACCAATAGCACCGGGGATGCATGTACCAACGGGGACTGATGTGTCTTGCACCAATAGCACCAAGGACGCATGTACCAATGGGGACTGATGTGTCTTGCACCAATAGCACCAGGGACGCATGTACCAACGGGGACTGATGTGCACCAATAGCACCAGGGAGGCATGTACCAACGGGGACTGATGTGTCTTGCCCCAATAGCACCAGGGACGCATGTACCAACGGGGACTGATGTGTCTTGCACCAATAGCACCGGGGACGCATGTACCAACGGGGACTGATGTGCACCAATAGCACCAGGGACGCATGTACCAACAAGGACTGATGTTTCTTGCACCAATAGCACCAGGGACGCATGTACCAACGGGGACTGATGTGCACCAATAGCACCAGGGAGGCATGTACCAATGGGCACTGATGTGTCTTGCCCCAATAGAATCAGGGACGCATGTAGCAACGGGCACTGATGTGTCTTGCACCAATAGCACCAGGACGCATGTACCAACAGGGACTGATGTGTCTTGCACCAATAGCAGAAGGGACACATGTACCAATGAGGACTGATTTGTCTTGCACCAATAGCACCAGGGATGCATGTACCAACGGGGACTGATGTGTCTTGCACCAATGGCACCAGGGACGCATGTACCAACGGGGACTGATGTGTCGCATGTACCAATGGGGACTGATGTGTCTTGCACCAATAGCACCAGGGACGCATGTACCAACGGGGACGCATGTACCAACGGGGACTGATGTGTCTTGCACCAATAGCACAAGGGACGCATGTACCAACAGGGACTGATGTGTCTTGCACCAATAGCACCAGGGAGGCATGTACCAACAAGGACTGATGTGTCGCATGTACCAACAGGGACTGATGTGTCTTGCACCAATAGCACCAGGGACGCATGTACCAACGGGGACGCATGCAGCAATGGGGACTGATGTGTCTTGCACCAATAGCACCAGGGACGCATGTACCAACGGGACTGATGTGTCTTGCACCAATAGCACTAGGGACAAATGTACCTACGGGGACTGATGTGTCTTGCACCCATAGCACCAGGGATGCATGTACCAACGGGGACTGATGTGTCTTGCCCCAATAGCACCAGGGACGCATGTACCAAAGGGGACTGAAGTGTCTTGCACCAATAGCACCAGGGATGCATGTACCAACGGGGACTGATGTGCACCAATAGCACCAGAGACGCATGTATCAACGGGGACAGATGTGTCTTGCACCAATAGCACCGGGGACGAATGTACCAATGGGGACTGATGTATCTTGCACCAATAGCACCAGGGACGCATGTACCAACAAGGACTGGTGTGTCTTGCACCAATAGCACCAGGGACGCATGTACCAACGGGGACTGGTGTGTCTTGCACCAATAGCACCAGGTACACATGTACCAACAGAGATTGATGTGTCTTGCACCAATAGCACCAGGGAAGCATGTACCAACGGGGACTGATGTGTCTTGCACCAATAGCACCAGGGACGCATGTTCCAACTGAGACTGATGTGTCTTGCACCAATAGCACCAGGGACGCATGTACCAACAGGGACTGATGTGCACCAATAGCACCAGGAACTCATGTACCAACAGGGACTGATGTGTTTTGCACCTATAGCACCAGGGATGCATGTACCAATGGGGACCAATGTGTCTTGCACCAATAGGACCAGGGACGCATGTACCAACAAGAACTGGTGTGTCTTGCACCAATAGCACCAGGTACGCATGTACCAAAGTGGACTGATGTGTCTTGCACCAATTGCACCAGAGAAGCATGTACCAACGGGGACTGATGTGTCTTGCATCAATAGCACCAGGGACGCATGTTCCAACGGAGACTGACGTGTCTTGCACCAATAGCACCAGGGACGCATGTACCAACGGGGACTGATGTGTCTTGCACCAATAGCACCATGGACGCATGTACCAATGGGGACTGATGTGTCTTGCACCAATAGCACCAGGGATGCATGTTCCAATGGAGACTGATGTGTCTTGCACCAATAGCACCAGGGACGCATGTACCGACAGGGACTGTTGTGCAACAATAGCACCAGGGGCGCATGTACCAACAGGAACTGATATGTCTTGCACCAAGAGCACCAGGGACGCATGTACCAACGGGCACTGATGTGTCTTGCACCAATAGCACCAGGGACACATGTACCGACAGGGACTGATGTGCACCAATTGCACCAGGGGCGCATGTACCAACAGGAACTGATGTGTCTTGCACCAATAGCACCAGGGACGCATGTACCAACGGGGACTGATGTGTCTTGCACCAATAGCACCGGGGATGCATGTACCAACGGGGACTGATGTGTCTTGCACCAATAGCACCAAGGACGCATGTACCAATGGGGACTGATGTGTCTTGCACCAATAGCACCAGGGACGCATGTACCAACGGGGACTGATGTGCACCAATAGCACCAGGGAGGCATGTACCAACGGGGACTGATGTGTCTTGCCCCAATAGAATCAGGGACGCATGTAGCAACGGGCACTGATGTGTCTTGCACCAATAGCACCAAGGACGCATGTACCAATGGGGACTGATGTGTCTTGCACCAATAGCACCAGGGACGCATGTACCAACGGGGACTGATGTGCACCAATAGCACCATGGAGGCATGTACCAACGGGGACTGATGTGTCTTGCCCCAATAGCACCAGGGACGCATGTACCAACGGGGACTGATGTTTCTTGCACCAATAGCAACCGGGGAGGCTTGTACCAACGGGGACTGATGTGCACCAATAGCACCAGGGAGGCATGTACCAACGGGCACTGATGTGTCTTGCCCCAATAGAATCAGGGACGCATGTAGCAACAGGGACTGATGTGTCTTGCACCAATAGCAGAAGGGACACATGTACCAATGAGGACTGATTTGTCTTGCACCAATAGCACCAGGGACGCATGTACCAACGGGGACTGATGTGTCTTGCACCAATGGCACCAGGGACGCATGTACCAACGGGGACTGATGTGTCGCATGTACCAATGGGGACTGATGTGTCTTGCACCAATAGCACCAGGGACGCATGTACCGACGGGGACGCATGTACCAACGGGGACTGATGTGTCTTGCACCAATAGCACAAGGGACGCATGTACCAACAGGGACTGATGTGTCTTGCACCAATAGCACCAGGGAGGCATGTACCAACGAGGACTGATGTGTCGCATGTACCAACAGGGACTGATGTGTCTTGCACCAATAGCACCAGGGACGCATGTACCAACGGGGTCGCATGTAGCAATGGGGACTGATGTGTCTTGCACCAATAGCACCAGGGACGCATGTACCAACGGGACTGATGTGTCTTGCACCAATAGCACTAGGGACAAATGTACCTATGGGGACTGATGTGTCTTGCACCCATAGCATCAGGGATGCATGTACCAACGGGGACTGATGTGTCTTGCCCCAATAGCACCAGGGACGCATGTACCAAAGGGGACTGAAGTGTCTTGCACCAATAGCACCAGGGATGCATGTACCAACGGAGACTGATGTGTCTTGCACCAATAGCACAAGGGACGCATGTACCAACGGGGACTGATGTGCACCAATAGCACCAGAGACGCATGTATCAACGGGGACAGATGTGTCTTGCACCAATAGCACCGGGGACGAATGTACCAATGGGGACTGATGTATCTTGCACCAATAGCACCAGGGACGCATGTACCAACAAGGACTGGTGTGTCTTGCACCAATAGCACCAGGGACGCATGTACCAACGGGGACTGGTGTGTCTTGCACCAATAGCACCAGGTACACATGTACCAACAGAGATTGATGTGTCTTGCACCAATAGCACCAGGGAAGCATGTACCAACGGGGACTGATGTGTCTTGCACCAATAGCACCAGGGACGCATGTTCCAACAGAGACTGATGTGTCTTGCACCAATAGCACCAGGGACGCATGTACCAATGAGGACTGATTTGTCTTGCACCAATAGCACCAGGGACGCATGTACCAACGGGGACTGATGTGTCTTGCACCAATGGCACCAGGGACGCATGTACCAACGGGGACTGATGTGTCGCATGTACCAATGGGGACTGATGTGTCTTGCACCAATAGCACCAGGGACGCATGTACCAACGGGGACGCATGTACCAACGGGGACTGATGTGTCTTGCACCAATAGCACAAGGGACGCATGTACCAACAGGGACTGATGTGTCTTGCACCAATAGCACCAGGGAGGCATGTACCAACGAGGACTGATGTGTCGCATGTACCAACAGGGACTGATGTGTCTTGCACCAATAGCACCAGGGACGCATGTACCAACGGGGACGCATGTAGCAATGGGGACTGATGTGTCTTGCACCAATAGCACCAGGGATGCATGTACCAACGGGACTGATGTGTCTTGCACCAATAGCACTAGGGACAAATGTACCTACGGGGACTGATGTGTCTTGCACCCATAGCACCAGGGATGCATGTACCAACGGGGACTGATGTGTCTTGCCCCAATAGCACCAGGGACGCATGTACCAAAGGGGACTGAAGTGTCTTGCACCAATAGCACCAGGGATGCATGTACCAACGGAGACTGATGTGTCTTGCACCAATAGCACAAGGGACGCATGTACCAACGGGGACTGATGTGCACCAATAGCACCAGAGACGCATGTATCAACGGGGACAGATGTGTCTTGCACCAATAGCACCGGGGACGAATGTACCAATGGGGACTGATGTATCTTGCACCAATAGCACCAGGGACGCATGTACCAACAAAGACTGGTGTGTCTTGCACCAATAGCACCAGGGACGCATGTACCAACGGGGACTGGTGTGTCTTGACCAATAGCACCAGGTACACATGTACCAACAGAGATTGATGTGTCTTGCACCAATAGCACCAGGGAAGCATGTACCAACGGGGACTGATGTGTCTTGCACCAATAGCACCAGGGACGCATGTTCCAACAGAGACTGATGTGTCTTGCACCAATAGCACCAGGGACGCATGTACCAACAGGGACTGATGTGCACCAATAGCACCAGGGACGCATGTACCAACAGGGACTGATGTGTTTTCACCTATAGCACCAGGGATGCATGTACCAATGGGGACCAATGTGTCTTGCACCAATAGGACCAGGGACGCATGTACCAACAAGAACTGGTGTGTCTTGCACCAATAGCACCAGGTACGCATGTACCAAAGTGGACTGATGTGTCTTGCACCAATTGCACCAGAGAAGCATGTACCAACGGGGACTGATGTGTCTTGCATCAATAGCACCAGGGACGCATGTTCCAACGGAGACTGACGTGTCTTGCACCAATAGCACCAGGGACGCATGTACCAACGGGGACTGATGTGTCTTGCACCAATAGCACCATGGACGCATGTACCAATGGGGACTGATGTGTCTTGCACCAATAGCACCAGGGATGCATGTTCCAATGGAGACTGATGTGTCTTGCACCAATAGCACCAGGGACGCATGTACCGACAGGGACTGATGTGCAACAATAGCACCAGGGGCGCATGTACCAACAGGAACTGATATGTCTTGCACCAATAGCACCAGGGACGCATGTACCAACGGGCACTGATGTGTCTTGCACCAATAGCACCAGGGACACATGTACCGACGGGGACTGATGTGCACCAATTGCACCAGGGGCGCATGTACCAACGGTGACTGATGTGTCTTGCACCAATAGTACCAGGGACGCATGTACCAACGGGGACTGATGTGCACCAATAGCACCAGGGACGCATGTACCAACAAGGACTGATGTTTCTTGCACCAATAGCACCAGGGACGCATGTACCAACGGGGACTGATGTGCACCAATAGCACCAGGGAGGCATGTACCAATGGGCACTGATGTGTCTTGCCCCAATAGAATCAGGGACGCATGTAGCAACGGGCACTGATGTGTCTTGCACCAATAGCACCAGGACGCATGTACCAACAGGGACTGATGTGTCTTGCACCAATAGCAGAAGGGACACATGTACCAATGAGGACTGATTTGTCTTGCACCAATAGCACCAGGGATGCATGTACCAACGGGGACTGATGTGTCTTGCACCAATGGCACCAGGGACGCATGTACCAACGGGGACTGATGTGTCGCATGTACCAATGGGGACTGATGTGTCTTGCACCAATAGCACCAGGGACGCATGTACCAACGGGGACGCATGTACCAACGGGGACTGATGTGTCTTGCACCAATAGCACAAGGGACGCATGTACCAACAGGGACTGATGTGTCTTGCACCAATAGCACCAGGGAGGCATGTACCAACAAGGACTGATGTGTCGCATGTACCAACAGGGACTGATGTGTCTTGCACCAATAGCACCAGGGACGCATGTACCAACGGGGACGCATGCAGCAATGGGGACTGATGTGTCTTGCACCAATAGCACCAGGGACGCATGTACCAACGGGACTGATGTGTCTTGCACCAATAGCACTAGGGACAAATGTACCTACGGGGACTGATGTGTCTTGCACCCATAGCACCAGGGATGCATGTACCAACGGGGACTGATGTGTCTTGCCCCAATAGCACCAGGGACGCATGTACCAAAGGGGACTGAAGTGTCTTGCACCAATAGCACCAGGGATGCATGTACCAACGGGGACTGATGTGCACCAATAGCACCAGAGACGCATGTATCAACGGGGACAGATGTGTCTTGCACCAATAGCACCGGGGACGAATGTACCAATGGGGACTGATGTATCTTGCACCAATAGCACCAGGGACGCATGTACCAACAAGGACTGGTGTGTCTTGCACCAATAGCACCAGGGACGCATGTACCAACGGGGACTGGTGTGTCTTGCACCAATAGCACCAGGTACACATGTACCAACAGAGATTGATGTGTCTTGCACCAATAGCACCAGGGAAGCATGTACCAACGGGGACTGATGTGTCTTGCACCAATAGCACCAGGGACGCATGTTCCAACTGAGACTGATGTGTCTTGCACCAATAGCACCAGGGACGCATGTACCAACAGGGACTGATGTGCACCAATAGCACCAGGAACTCATGTACCAACAGGGACTGATGTGTTTTGCACCTATAGCACCAGGGATGCATGTACCAATGGGGACCAATGTGTCTTGCACCAATAGGACCAGGGACGCATGTACCAACAAGAACTGGTGTGTCTTGCACCAATAGCACCAGGTACGCATGTACCAAAGTGGACTGATGTGTCTTGCACCAATTGCACCAGAGAAGCATGTACCAACGGGGACTGATGTGTCTTGCATCAATAGCACCAGGGACGCATGTTCCAACGGAGACTGACGTGTCTTGCACCAATAGCACCAGGGACGCATGTACCAACGGGGACTGATGTGTCTTGCACCAATAGCACCATGGACGCATGTACCAATGGGGACTGATGTGTCTTGCACCAATAGCACCAGGGATGCATGTTCCAATGGAGACTGATGTGTCTTGCACCAATAGCACCAGGGACGCATGTACCGACAGGGACTGTTGTGCAACAATAGCACCAGGGGCGCATGTACCAACAGGAACTGATATGTCTTGCACCAAGAGCACCAGGGACGCATGTACCAACGGGCACTGATGTGTCTTGCACCAATAGCACCAGGGACACATGTACCGACAGGGACTGATGTGCACCAATTGCACCAGGGGCGCATGTACCAACAGGAACTGATGTGTCTTGCACCAATAGCACCAGGGACGCATGTACCAACGGGGACTGATGTGTCTTGCACCAATAGCACCGGGGATGCATGTACCAACGGGGACTGATGTGTCTTGCACCAATAGCACCAAGGACGCATGTACCAATGGGGACTGATGTGTCTTGCACCAATAGCACCAGGGACGCATGTACCAACGGGGACTGATGTGCACCAATAGCACCAGGGAGGCATGTACCAACGGGGACTGATGTGTCTTGCCCCAATAGAATCAGGGACGCATGTAGCAACGGGCACTGATGTGTCTTGCACCAATAGCACCAAGGACGCATGTACCAATGGGGACTGATGTGTCTTGCACCAATAGCACCAGGGACGCATGTACCAACGGGGACTGATGTGCACCAATAGCACCATGGAGGCATGTACCAACGGGGACTGATGTGTCTTGCCCCAATAGCACCAGGGACGCATGTACCAACGGGGACTGATGTTTCTTGCACCAATAGCAACCGGGGAGGCTTGTACCAACGGGGACTGATGTGCACCAATAGCACCAGGGAGGCATGTACCAACGGGCACTGATGTGTCTTGCCCCAATAGAATCAGGGACGCATGTAGCAACAGGGACTGATGTGTCTTGCACCAATAGCAGAAGGGACACATGTACCAATGAGGACTGATTTGTCTTGCACCAATAGCACCAGGGACGCATGTACCAACGGGGACTGATGTGTCTTGCACCAATGGCACCAGGGACGCATGTACCAACGGGGACTGATGTGTCGCATGTACCAATGGGGACTGATGTGTCTTGCACCAATAGCACCAGGGACGCATGTACCGACGGGGACGCATGTACCAACGGGGACTGATGTGTCTTGCACCAATAGCACAAGGGACGCATGTACCAACAGGGACTGATGTGTCTTGCACCAATAGCACCAGGGAGGCATGTACCAACGAGGACTGATGTGTCGCATGTACCAACAGGGACTGATGTGTCTTGCACCAATAGCACCAGGGACGCATGTACCAACGGGGTCGCATGTAGCAATGGGGACTGATGTGTCTTGCACCAATAGCACCAGGGACGCATGTACCAACGGGACTGATGTGTCTTGCACCAATAGCACTAGGGACAAATGTACCTATGGGGACTGATGTGTCTTGCACCCATAGCATCAGGGATGCATGTACCAACGGGGACTGATGTGTCTTGCCCCAATAGCACCAGGGACGCATGTACCAAAGGGGACTGAAGTGTCTTGCACCAATAGCACCAGGGATGCATGTACCAACGGAGACTGATGTGTCTTGCACCAATAGCACAAGGGACGCATGTACCAACGGGGACTGATGTGCACCAATAGCACCAGAGACGCATGTATCAACGGGGACAGATGTGTCTTGCACCAATAGCACCGGGGACGAATGTACCAATGGGGACTGATGTATCTTGCACCAATAGCACCAGGGACGCATGTACCAACAAGGACTGGTGTGTCTTGCACCAATAGCACCAGGGACGCATGTACCAACGGGGACTGGTGTGTCTTGCACCAATAGCACCAGGTACACATGTACCAACAGAGATTGATGTGTCTTGCACCAATAGCACCAGGGAAGCATGTACCAACGGGGACTGATGTGTCTTGCACCAATAGCACCAGGGACGCATGTTCCAACAGAGACTGATGTGTCTTGCACCAATAGCACCAGGGACGCATGTACCAATGAGGACTGATTTGTCTTGCACCAATAGCACCAGGGACGCATGTACCAACGGGGACTGATGTGTCTTGCACCAATGGCACCAGGGACGCATGTACCAACGGGGACTGATGTGTCGCATGTACCAATGGGGACTGATGTGTCTTGCACCAATAGCACCAGGGACGCATGTACCAACGGGGACGCATGTACCAACGGGGACTGATGTGTCTTGCACCAATAGCACAAGGGACGCATGTACCAACAGGGACTGATGTGTCTTGCACCAATAGCACCAGGGAGGCATGTACCAACGAGGACTGATGTGTCGCATGTACCAACAGGGACTGATGTGTCTTGCACCAATAGCACCAGGGACGCATGTACCAACGGGGACGCATGTAGCAATGGGGACTGATGTGTCTTGCACCAATAGCACCAGGGATGCATGTACCAACGGGACTGATGTGTCTTGCACCAATAGCACTAGGGACAAATGTACCTACGGGGACTGATGTGTCTTGCACCCATAGCACCAGGGATGCATGTACCAACGGGGACTGATGTGTCTTGCCCCAATAGCACCAGGGACGCATGTACCAAAGGGGACTGAAGTGTCTTGCACCAATAGCACCAGGGATGCATGTACCAACGGAGACTGATGTGTCTTGCACCAATAGCACAAGGGACGCATGTACCAACGGGGACTGATGTGCACCAATAGCACCAGAGACGCATGTATCAACGGGGACAGATGTGTCTTGCACCAATAGCACCGGGGACGAATGTACCAATGGGGACTGATGTATCTTGCACCAATAGCACCAGGGACGCATGTACCAACAAAGACTGGTGTGTCTTGCACCAATAGCACCAGGGACGCATGTACCAACGGGGACTGGTGTGTCTTGACCAATAGCACCAGGTACACATGTACCAACAGAGATTGATGTGTCTTGCACCAATAGCACCAGGGAAGCATGTACCAACGGGGACTGATGTGTCTTGCACCAATAGCACCAGGGACGCATGTTCCAACAGAGACTGATGTGTCTTGCACCAATAGCACCAGGGACGCATGTACCAACAGGGACTGATGTGCACCAATAGCACCAGGGACGCATGTACCAACAGGGACTGATGTGTTTTCACCTATAGCACCAGGGATGCATGTACCAATGGGGACCAATGTGTCTTGCACCAATAGGACCAGGGACGCATGTACCAACAAGAACTGGTGTGTCTTGCACCAATAGCACCAGGTACGCATGTACCAAAGTGGACTGATGTGTCTTGCACCAATTGCACCAGAGAAGCATGTACCAACGGGGACTGATGTGTCTTGCATCAATAGCACCAGGGACGCATGTTCCAACGGAGACTGACGTGTCTTGCACCAATAGCACCAGGGACGCATGTACCAACGGGGACTGATGTGTCTTGCACCAATAGCACCATGGACGCATGTACCAATGGGGACTGATGTGTCTTGCACCAATAGCACCAGGGATGCATGTTCCAATGGAGACTGATGTGTCTTGCACCAATAGCACCAGGGACGCATGTACCGACAGGGACTGATGTGCAACAATAGCACCAGGGGCGCATGTACCAACAGGAACTGATATGTCTTGCACCAATAGCACCAGGGACGCATGTACCAACGGGCACTGATGTGTCTTGCACCAATAGCACCAGGGACACATGTACCGACGGGGACTGATGTGCACCAATTGCACCAGGGGCGCATGTACCAACGGTGACTGATGTGTCTTGCACCAATAGTACCAGGGACGCATGTACCGACGGGGACTGATGTGTCTTGCTTCAATAGCACCAGGGACGCTTGTACCAATGGGGACTGATGTGTCTTGCACCAATAGCACCAGGGACGCATGTACCAACGGGGACTGATGTCTCTTGCACCAATAGCACCAGGGACGCATGTACCAACGGGGACTGATGTCTCTTGCACCAATAGCACCAGGGACGCATGTGCCAACGGGGACTGATGTGTCTTGCACCAATAGCACCAGGGACGCATGTAACCACGGGGACTGATGTGTCTTGCCCCAATAGCACCAGAGACGCATGTACCAACGGTGACTGATGTGTCTTGCACCAATAGTACCAGGGACGCATGTACCGACGGGGACTGATGTGTCTTGCTTCAATAGCACCAGGGACGCTTGTACCAATGGGGACTGATGTGTCTTGCACCAATAGCACCAGGGACGCATGTACCAACGGGGACTGATGTCTCTTGCACCAATAGCACCAGGGACGCATGTACCAACGGGGACTGATGTCTCTTGCACCAATAGCACCAGGGACGCATGTGCCAACGGGGACTGATGTGTCTTGCACCAATAGCACCAGGGACGCATGTAACCACGGGGACTGATGTGTCTTGCACCAATAGCACCAGGGACGCATGTACCAACGGGGACTGATGTGTCTTGCACCAATAGCACCGGGGATGCATGTACCAACGGGGACTGATGTGTCTTGCACCAATAGCACCAAGGACGCATGTACCAATGGGGACTGATGTGTCTTGCACCAATAGCACCAGGGACGCATGTACCAACGGGGACTGATGTGCACCAATAGCACCAGGGAGGCATGTACCAACGGGGACTGATGTGTCTTGCCCCAATAGCACCAGGGACGCATGTACCAACGGGGACTGATGTGTCTTGCACCAATAGCACCGGGGACGCATGTACCAACGGGGACTGATGTGCACCAATAGCACCAGGGACGCATGTACCAACAAGGACTGATGTTTCTTGCACCAATAGCACCAGGGACGCATGTAC
Organism: Ambystoma mexicanum; assembly: GCF_040938575.1. NCBI lineage: Eukaryota > Metazoa > Chordata > Amphibia > Caudata > Ambystomatidae > Ambystoma > Ambystoma mexicanum. Next base: position 11,095,274 of record NC_090931.1, on the reverse strand, counting down.
CAACGGGGACTGATGTGCACCAATAGCACCAGGGAGGCATGTACCAATGGGCACTGATGTGTCTTGCCCCAATAGAATCAGGGACGCATGTAGCAACGGGCACTGATGTGTCTTGCACCAATAGCACCAGGACGCATGTACCAACAGGGACTGATGTGTCTTGCACCAATAGCAGAAGGGACACATGTACCAATGAGGACTAATTTGTCTTGCACCAATAGCACCAGGGATGCATGTACCAACGGGGACTGATGTGTCTTGCACCAATGGCACCAGGGACGCATGTACCAACGGGGACTGATGTGTCGCATGTACCAATGGGGACTGATGTGTCTTGCACCAATAGCACCAGGGACGCATGTACCAACGGGGACGCATGTACCAACGGGGACTGATGTGTCTTGCACCAATAGCACAAGGGACGCATGTACCAACAGGGACTGATGTGTCTTGCACCAATAGCACCAGGGAGGCATGTACCAACAAGGACTGATGTGTCGCATGTACCAACAGGGACTGATGTGTCTTGCACCAATAGCACCAGGGACGCATGTACCAACGGGGACGCATGCAGCAATGGGGACTGATGTGTCTTGCACCAATAGCACCAGGGACGCATGTACCAACGGGACTGATGTGTCTTGCACCAATAGCACTAGGGACAAATGTACCTACGGGGACTGATGTGTCTTGCACCCATAGCACCAGGGATGCATGTACCAACGGGGACTGATGTGTCTTGCCCCAATAGCACCAGGGACGCATGTACCAAAGGGGACTGAAGTGTCTTGCACCAATAGCACCAGGGATGCATGTACCAACGGGGACTGATGTGCACCAATAGCACCAGAGATGCATGTATCAACGGGGACAGATGTGTCTTGCACCAATAGCACCGGGGACGAATGTACCAATGGGGACTGATGTATCTTGCACCAATAGCACCAGGGACGCATGTACCAACAAGGACTGGTGTGTCTTGCACCAATAGCACCAGGGACGCATGTACCAACGGGGACTGGTGTGTCTTGCACCAATAGCACCAGGTACACATGTACCAACAGAGATTGATGTGTCTTGCACCAATAGCACCAGGGAAGCATGTACCAACGGGGACTGATGTGTCTTGCACCAATAGCACCAGGGACGCATGTTCCAACAGAGACTGATGTGTCTTGCACCAATAGCACCAGGGACGCATGTACCAACAGGGACTGATGTGCACCAATAGCACCAGGGACGCATGTACCAACAGGGACTGATGTGTTTTGCACCTATAGCACCAGGGATGCATGTACCAATGGGGACCAATGTGTCTTGCACCAATAGGACCAGGGACGCATGTACCAACAAGAACTGGTGTGTCTTGCACCAATAGCACCAGGTACGCATGTACCAAAGTGGACTGATGTGTCTTGCACCAATTGCACCAGAGAAGCATGTACCAACGGGGACTGATGTGTCTTGCATCAATAGCACCAGGGACGCATGTTCCAACGGAGACTGACGTGTCTTGCACCAATAGCACCAGGGACGCATGTACCAACGGGGACTGATGTGTCTTGCACCAATAGCACCATGGACGCATGTACCAATGGGGACTGATGTGTCTTGCACCAATAGCACCAGGGATGCATGTTCCAATGGAGACTGATGTGTCTTGCACCAATAGCACCAGGGACGCATGTACCGACAGGGACTGATGTGCAACAATAGCACCAGGGGCGCATGTACCAACAGGAACTGATATGTCTTGCACCAATAGCACCAGGGACGCATGTAGCAACGGGCACTGATATGTCTTGCACCAATAGCACCAGGGACGCATGTACCAACGGGGACTGGTGTGTCTTGCCTCAATAGCACCAGGGACGCATGTACCAACGGGGACTGGTGTGTCTTGCACCAATAGCACCAGGGACGCATGTACCAACGGGGACTGATGTGTCTTGCACCAATAGCACCAGGGACGCATGTACCAACGGGGACTGATGTGTCTTGCACCAATAGCACCAGGGACGCATGTACCAATGGGGACTGATGTGCACCAATAGCACCAGGGAGGCATGTACCAATGGGGACTGATGTGTCTTGCCCCAATAGCACCAGAGACGCATGTACCAACGGTGACTGATGTGTCTTGCACCAATAGTACCAGGGACGCATGTACCGACGGGGACTGATGTGTATTGCTTCAATAGCACCAGGGACGCTTGTACCAATGGGGACTGATGTGTCTTGCACCAATAGCACCAGGGACGCATGTACCAACGGGGACTGATGTGCACCAATAGCACCAGGGAGGCATGTACCAACGGGGACTGATGTGTCTTGCCCCAATAGCACCAGGGACGCATGTACCAACGGGGACTGATGTGTCTTGCACCAATAGCACCGGGGACGCATGTACCAACGGGGACTGATGTGCACCAATAGCACCAGGGACACATGTACCAACAAGGACTGATGTTTCTTGCACCAATAGCACCAGGGACGCATGTACCAACGGGGACTGATGTGCACCAATAGCACCAGGGAGGCATGTACCAACGGGCACTGATGTGTCTTGCCCCAATAGAATCAGGGACGCATGTAGCAACGGGCACTGATGTGTCTTGCACCAATAGCACCAGGGCGCATGTACCAACAGGGACTGATGTGTCTTGCACCAATAGCAGAAGGGACACATGTACCAATGAGGACTGATTTGTCTTGCACCAATAGCACCAGGGACGCATGTACCAACGGGGACTGATGTGTCTTGCACCAATGGCACCAGGGACGCATGTACCAACGGGGACTGATGTGTCGCATGTACCAATGGGGACTGATGTGTCTTGCACCAATAGCACCAGGGACGCATGTACCAACGGGGACGCATGTACCAACGGGGATTGATGTGTCTTGCACCAATAGCACAAGGGACGCATGTACCAACAGGGACTGATGTGTCTTGCACCAATAGCACCAGGGAGGCATGTACCAACGAGGACTGATGTGTCGCATGTACCACCAGGGACTGATGTGTCTTGCACCAATAGCACCAGGGACGCATGTACCAACGGGGACGCATGTAGCAATGGGGACTGATGTGTCTTGCACCAATAGCACCAGGGACGCATGTACCAACGGGACTGATGTGTCTTGCACCCATAGCACTAGGGACAAATGTACCTACGGGGACTGATGTGTCTTGCACCCATAGCACCAGGGATGCATGTACCAACGGGGACTGATGTGTCTTGCCCCAATAGCACCAGGGACGCATGTACCAAAGGGGACTGAAGTGTCTTGCACCAATAGCACCAGGGATGCATGTACCAACGGAGACTGATGTGTCTTGCACCAATAGCACAAGGGACGCATGTACCAACGGGGACTGATGTGCACCAATAGCACCAGAGACGCATGTATCAACGGGGACAGATGTGTCTTGCACCAATAGCACCGGGGACGAATGTACCAATGGGGACTGATGTATCTTGCACCAATAGCACCAGGGACGCATGTACCAACAAGGACTGGTGTGTCTTGCACCAATAGCACCAGGGACGCATGTACCAACGGGGACTGGTGTGTCTTGCACCAATAGCACCAGGTACACATGTACCAACAGAGATTGATGTGTCTTGCACCAATAGCACCAGGGAAGCATGTACCAACGGGGACTGATGTGTCTTGCACCAATAGCACCAGGGACGCATGTTCCAACTGAGACTGATGTGTCTTGCACCAATAGCACCAGGGACGCATGTACCAACAGGGACTGATGTGCACCAATAGCACCAGGGACGCATGTACCAACAGGGACTGATGTGTTTTGCACCTATAGCACCAGGGATGCATGTACCAATGGGGACCAATGTGTCTTGCACCAATAGGACCAGGGACGCATGTACCAACAAGAACTGGTGTGTCTTGCACCAATAGCACCAGGTACGCATGTACCAAAGTGGACTGATGTGTCTTGCACCAATTGCACCAGAGAAGCATGTACCAACGGGGACTGATGTGTCTTGCATCAATAGCACCAGGGACGCATGTTCCAACGGAGACTGACGTGTCTTGCACCAATAGCACCAGGGACGCATGTACCAACGGGGACTGATGTGTCTTGCACCAATAGCACCATGGACGCATGTACCAATGGGGACTGATGTGTCTTGCACCAATAGCACCAGGGATGCATGTTCCAATGGAGACTGATGTGTCTTGCACCAATAGCACCAGGGACGCATGTACCGACAGGGACTGATGTGCAACAATAGCACCAGGGGCGCATGTACCAACAGGAACTGATATGTCTTGCACCAAGAGCACCAGGGACGCATGTACCAACGGGCACTGATGTGTCTTGCACCAATAGCACCAGGGACACATGTACCGACAGGGACTGATGTGCACCAATTGCACCAGGGGCGCATGTACCAACAGGAACTGATGTGTCTTGCCCCAATAGCACCAGAGACGCATGTACCAACGGTGACTGATGTGTCTTGCACCAATAGTACCAGGGACGCATGTACCGACGGGGACTGATGTGTCTTGCTTCAATAGCACCAGGGACGCTTGTACCAATGGGGACTGATGTGTCTTGCACCAATAGCACCAGGGACGCATGTACCAACGGGGACTGATGTCTCTTGCACCAATAGCACCAGGGACGCATGTACCAACGGGGACTGATGTCTCTTGCACCAATAGCACCAGGGACGCATGTGCCAACGGGGACTGATGTGTCTTGCACCAATAGCACCAGGGACGCATGTAACAACGGGGACTGATGTGTCTTGCACCAATAGCACCAGGGACGCATGTACCAACGGGGACTGATGTGTCTTGCACCAATAGCACCGGGGATGCATGTACCAACGGGGACTGATGTGTCTTGCACCAATAGCACCAAGGACGCATGTACCAATGGGGACTGATGTGTCTTGCACCAATAGCACCAGGGACGCATGTACCAACGGGGACTGATGTGCACCAATAGCACCAGGGAGGCATGTACCAACGGGGACTGATGTGCCTTGCCCCAATAGCACCAGGGACGCATGTACCAACGGGGACTGATGTGTCTTGCACCAATAGCACCGGGGACGCATGTACCAACGGGGACTGATGTGCACCAATAGCACCAGGGACGCATGTACCAACAAGGACTGATGTTTCTTGCACCAATAGCACCAGGGACGCATGTACCAACGGGGACTGATGTGCACCAATAGCACCAGGGAGGCATGTACCAACGGGCACTGATGTGTCTTGCCCCAATAGAATCAGGGACGCATGTAGCAACGGGCACTGATGTGTCTTGAACCAATAGCACCAGGACGCATGAACCAACAGGGACTGATGTGTCTTGCACCAATAGCAGAAGGGACACATGTACCAATGAGGACTGATTTGTCTTGCACCAATAGCACCAGGGACGCATGTACCAACGGGGACTGATGTGTCTTGCACCAATGGCACCAGGGACGCATGTACCAACGGGGATTGATGTGTCGCATGTACCAATGGGGACTGATGTGTCTTGCACCAATAGCACCAGGGACGCATGTACCAACGGGGACGCATGTACCAACGGGGACTGATGTGTCTTGCACCAATAGCACAAGGGACGCATGTACCAATAGGGACTGATGTGTCTTGCACCAATAGCACCAGGGAGGCATGTACCAACGAGGACTGATGTGTCGCATGTACCAACAGGGACTGATGTGTCTTGCACCAATAGCACCAGGGACGCATGTACCAACGGGGACGCATGTAGCAATGGGGACTGATGTGTCTTGCACCAATAGCACCAGGGACGCATGTACCAACGGGACTGATGTGTCTTGCACCAATAGCACTAGGGACAAATGTACCTACGGGGACTGATGTGTCTTGCACCCATAGCACCAGGGATGCATGTACCAACGGGGACTGATGTGTCTTGCCCCAATAGCACCAGGGACGCATGTACCAAAGGGGACTGAAGTGTCTTGCACCAATAGCACCAGGGATGCATGTACCAACGGAGACTGATGTGTCTTGCACCAATAGCACAAGGGACGCATGTACCAACGGGGACTGATGTGCACCAATAGCACCAGAGACGCATGTATCAACGGGGACAGATGTGTCTTGCACCAATAGCACCGGGGACGAATGTACCAATGGGGACTGATGTATCTTGCACCAATAGCACCAGGGACGCATGTACCAACAAGGACTGGTGTGTCTTGCACCAATAGCACCAGGGACGCATGTACCAACGGGGACTGGTGTGTCTTGCACCAATAGCACCAGGTACACATGTACCAACAGAGATTGATGTGTCTTGCACCAATAGCACCAGGGAAGCATGTACCAACGGGGACTGATGTGTCTTGCACCAATAGCACCAGGGACGCATGTTCCAACAGAGACTGATGTGTCTTGCACCAATAGCACCAGGGACGCATGTACCAACAGGGACTGATGTGCACCAATAGCACCAGGGACGCATGTACCAACAGGGACTGATGTGTTTGGCACCTATAGCACCAGGGATGCATGTACCAATGGGGACCAATGTGTCTTGCACCAATAGGACCAGGGACGCATGTACCAACAAGAACTGGTGTGTCTTGCACCAATAGCACCAGGTACGCATGTACCAAAGTGGACTGATGTGTCTTGCACCAATTGCACCAGAGAAGCATGTACCAACAGGGACTGATTTGTCTTGCATCAATAGCACCAGGGACGCATGTTCCAACGGAGACTGACGTGTCTTGCACCAATAGCACCAGGGACGCATGTACCAACGGGGACTGATGTGTCTTGCACCAATAGCACCATGGATGCATGTACCAATGGGGACTGATGTGTCTTGCACCAATAGCACCAGGGATGCATGTTCCAATGGAGACTGATGTGTCTTGCACCAATAGCACCAGGGACGCATGTACGGACAGGGACTGATGTGCAACAATAGCACCAGGGGCGCATGTACCAACAGGAACTGATATGTCTTGCACCAATAGCACCAGGGACGCATGTACCAACGGGCACTGATGTGTCTTGCACCAATAGCACCAGGGACACATGTACCGACGGGGACTGATGTGCACCAATTGCACCAGGGGCGCATGTACCAACAGTAACTGATGTGTCTTGCACCAGTAGCACCAGGGACGCATGTTCCAACGGAGACTGATGTGTCTTGCACCAATAGCACCAGGGACGCATGTACCAACGGGGACTGATGTGTCTCGCACCAATAGGACCAGGGACGCATGTAGCGACGGGGACTGATGTGCACCAATATCACCAAGGGCGAATGTACCAACAGGGACTGATGTGTCTTGCACCAATAGCACCAGGGATGCATGTGCCAACAGGGACTGATGTGTCTTGCAGCAATAACACCAGGGACGCATGTACCAATAGGGACCGATGTGTCTTGCACCAATAGCATCAGGGACGCATGTACCAACGGGGACTGATGTGCACTAATAGCACCAGGGATGCATTAGCACCAGGGACGCATGTACCAACAGGGACTGATGTGTATTGCACAAATAGCACCATGGAAGCATGTACCAACGGGGACTGATATGTCTTGCACCAATAGCACCAGGGACGCATGTTCCAATGGAGACTGATGTGTCTTGCACCAATAGCACCAGGGACGCATGTACCAACGGGGACTGATGTGTCTCGCACCAATAGGACCAGGGACGCATGTACTGACGGGGACTGATGTGCACCAATAGCAGCACGGGCGAATGTACCCACATGGACTGATGTGTCTTGCACCAATAGCACCAGGGATGCATGTGCCAACAGGGACTGATGTGTCTTGCAGCAATAACACCAGGGACGCATGTACCAACAGGGACAGATGTGTCTTGCACCAATAGTACCAGGGACGCATTAGCACAAGGGACACATGTACCAAGAGGGCTGATGTTCTTGCATCAATAGCACCGGGACACATGTACCAACGGGGACTGATGTGTCTTGCACCAATAGCACCAGGGACGCATGTACCAACGGGGACTGATGTGTCTTGCCCCAATAGCACCAGGGACGCATGTACCAACGGGGACTGATGTGTCTTGCACCAATACCACCAGGGACGCATGTACCAACGGGGACTGATGTGTCTTGCACCAATAGCACCAGGGACGTATGTACCAACGGGGACTGATGTGTCTTGCACCAATAGCACCAGGGACGCATGTACCAATGGGGACTGATGTGTCTTGCACCAATAGCACCAGGGACGCATGTACCAACGGGGACTGATGTGTCTTGCCCCAATAGCACCAGGGACGCATGTACCAACGGGGACTGGTGTGTCTTGCACCAATAGCACCAGGGACGCATGTACCAACGGGGACTGATGTGTCTTGCACCAATAGAACCAGGGACGCATGTAAAAACGGGGACTGATGTGCACCAATAGCACCAGGGAGGCATGTACCAACGGGGACTGATGTGTCTTGCACCAATAGCACCAGGGACGCATGTACCAACGGGGACTGATGTGTCTTGCACCAATAGCACCAGGGACGCATGTACCAACGGGGACTGATGTGTCTTGCACAAATAGCATCAGGGACGCATGTACCAACGGGGACTGATGTGTCTTGCACCAATAGCACCAGGGACGCATGTACCAACGGGGGCTGATGTGCACCAATAGCACCAAGGAGGCATGTACCAACGGGGACCGATGTGTCTTGCCCCAATAGCACCAGGGACGCATGTACCAACGGTGACTGATGTGTCTTGCACCAATAGCACCAGGGACGCATGTACCAACGGGGACTGATGTGCACCAATAGCACCAGGGACGCATGTACCAACAAGGACTGATGTCTCTTGCACCAATAGCACCAGGGACGCATGTACCAACGGGGACTGATGTGTCTTGCCCTAATTGCACCAGGGATGCATGTACCAACGGGGACTGATGTGTCTTGCACCAATAGCACCAGGGACGCATGTACCAATGGAGACTGATGTCTCTTGCACCAATAGCACCAGGGACGCATGTACCAACGGGGACTGATGTGTCTTGCACCAATAGCACCAGGGACGCATGTACCAACGTGGACTGATGTGTCTTGCACCAATAGCACCGGGGACGCATGTACCAATGGGGACTGATGTGCACCAATAGCACCAGAGACGCATGGATCAACGGGGACAGATGTGTCTTGCACCAATAGCACCGGGGACGAATGTACCAATGGGGACTGATGTGTCTTGTACCAATAGCACAAGGGACGCATGTACCAACAAGGACTGGTGTGTCTTGCACCAATAGCACCAGGGATGCATGTATCAACGGGGACAGATGTGTCTTGCACCAATAGCACCGGGGACGCATGTACCAACGGGGACTGATGTGTCTTGCACCAATAGCACAAGGGACGTATGTACCAACGGGGACTGATGTGTCTTGCACCAATAGCACCAGGGAGGCATGTACTAACGAGGACTGATGTGTCGCATGTACCAACAGGGACTGATGTGTCTTGCACCAATAGCACCAGGGACGCATGTACCAACGGGGACGCATGTAGCAATGGGGACTGATGTGTCTTGCACCAATAGCACCAGGGACGCATGTACCAACGGGACTGATGTGTCTTGCACCAATAGCACTAGGGACAAATGTACCTACGGGGACTGATGTGTCTTGCACCAATAGCACCAGGGATGCATGTACCAACGGGGACTGATGTGTCTTGCCCCAATAGCACCAGGGACGCATGTACCAAAGGGGACTGAAGTGTCTTGCACCAATAGCACCAGGGATGCATGTACCAACGGAGACTGATGTGTCTTGCACCAATAGCACAAGGGACGCATGTACCAACGGGGACTGATGTGTCTTGCCCCAATAGCACCAGGGACGCATGTACCAAAGGGGACTGAAGTGTCTTGCACCAATAGCACCAGGGATGCATGTACCAACGGAGACTGATGTGTCTTGCACCAATAGCACAAGGGACGCATGTACCAACGGGGACTGATGTGTCTTGCACCAATAGCACCAGGGACGTATGTACCAACGGGGACTGATGTGTCTTGCACCAATAGCACCAGGGACGCATGTACCAACGGGGACTGATGTGTCTTGCACCAATAGCACCAGGGACGCATGTACCAACGGGGACTGATGTGTCTTGCCCCAATAGCACCAGGGACGCATGTACCAACGGGGACTGGTGTGTCTTGTCCCAATAGCACCAGGGACGCATGTACCAACGGGGACTGATGTGTCTTACCAATAGCACCAGGGAGGCATGTACCAACGGGGACTGATGTGTCTTGCACCAATAGCACCAGGGACGCATGTACCAACGGGGACTGATGTGTCTTGCACCAATAGCACCAGGGACGCATGTACCAACGGGGACTGATGTGTCTTGCACAAATAGCACCAGGGACGCATGTACCAACGGGGACTGATGTGTCTTGCACCAATAGCACCAGGGACGCATGTACCAACGGGGACTGATGTGCACCAATAGCACCAAGGAGGCATGTACCAACGGGGACCGATGTGTCTTGCCCCAATAGCACCAGGGACGCATGTACCAACGGTGACTGATGTGTCTTGCACCAATAGTACCAGGGACGCATGTACCGACGGGGACTGATGTGTATTGCTTCAATAGCACCAGGGACGCTTGTACCAATGGGGACTGATGTGTCTTGCACCAATAGCACCAGGGACGCATGTACCAACGGGGACTGATGTGCACCAATAGCACCAGGGAGGCATGTACCAACGGGGACTGATGTGTCTTGCCCCAATAGCACCAGGGACGCATGTACCAACGGGGACTGATGTGTCTTGCACCAATAGCACCGGGGACGCATGTACCAACGGGGACTGATGTGCACCAATAGCACCAGGGACACATGTACCAACAAGGACTGATGTTTCTTGCACCAATAGCACCAGGGACGCATGTACCAACGGGGACTGATGTGCACCAATAGCACCAGGGAGGCATGTACCAACGGGCACTGATGTGTCTTGCCCCAATAGAATCAGGGACGCATGTAGCAACGGGCACTGATGTGTCTTGCACCAATAGCACCAGGGCGCATGTACCAACAGGGACTGATGTGTCTTGCACCAATAGCAGAAGGGACACATGTACCAATGAGGACTGATTTGTCTTGCACCAATAGCACCAGGGACGCATGTACCAACGGGGACTGATGTGTCTTGCACCAATGGCACCAGGGACGCATGTACCAACGGGGACTGATGTGTCGCATGTACCAATGGGGACTGATGTGTCTTGCACCAATAGCACCAGGGACGCATGTACCAACGGGGACGCATGTACCAACGGGGACTGATGTGTCTTGCACCAATAGCACAAGGGACGCATGTACCAACAGGGACTGATGTGTCTTGCACCAATAGCACCAGGGAGGCATGTACCAACGAGGACTGATGTGTCGCATGTACCAACAGGGACTGATGTGTCTTGCACCAATAGCACCAGGGACGCATGTACCAACGGGGACGCATGTAGCAATGGGGACTGATGTGTCTTGCACCAATAGCACCAGGGACGCATGTACCAACGGGACTGATGTGTCTTGCACCAATAGCACTAGGGACAAATGTACCTACGGGGACTGATGTGTCTTGCACCCATAGCACCAGGGATGCATGTACCAACGGGGACTGATGTGTCTTGCCCCAATAGCACCAGGGACGCATGTACCAAAGGGGACTGAAGTGTCTTGCACCAATAGCACCAGGGATGCATGTACCAACGGAGACTGATGTGTCTTGCACCAATAGCACAAGGGACGCATGTACCAACGGGGACTGATGTGCACCAATAGCACCAGAGACGCATGTATCAACGGGGACAGATGTGTCTTGCACCAATAGCACCGGGGACGAATGTACCAATGGGGACTGATGTATCTTGCACCAATAGCACCAGGGACGCATGTACCAACAAGGACTGGTGTGTCTTGCACCAATAGCACCAGGGACGCATGTACCAACGGGGACTGGTGTGTCTTGCACCAATAGCACCAGGTACACATGTACCAACAGAGATTGATGTGTCTTGCACCAATAGCACCAGGGAAGCATGTACCAACGGGGACTGATGTGTCTTGCACCAATAGCACCAGGGACGCATGTTCCAACTGAGACTGATGTGTCTTGCACCAATAGCACCAGGGACGCATGTACCAACAGGGACTGATGTGCACCAATAGCACCAGGGACGCATGTACCAACAGGGACTGATGTGTTTTGCACCTATAGCACCAGGGATGCATGTACCAATGGGGACCAATGTGTCTTGCACCAATAGGACCAGGGACGCATGTACCAACAAGAACTGGTGTGTCTTGCACCAATAGCACCAGGTACGCATGTACCAAAGTGGACTGATGTGTATTGCACCAATTGCACCAGAGAAGCATGTACCAACGGGGACTGATGTGTCTTGCATCAATAGCACCAGGGACGCATGTTCCAACGGAGACTGACGTGTCTTGCACCAATAGCACCAGGGACGCATGTACCAACGGGGACTGATGTGTCTTGCACCAATAGCACCATGGACGCATGTACCAATGGGGACTGATGTGTCTTGCACCAATAGCACCAGGGATGCATGTTCCAATGGAGACTGATGTGTCTTGCACCAATAGCACCAGGGACGCATGTACCGACAGGGACTGATGTGCAACAATAGCACCAGGGGCGCATGTACCAACAGGAACTGATATGTCTTGCACCAAGAGCACCAGGGACGCATGTACCAACGGGCACTGATGTGTCTTGCACCAATAGCACCAGGGACACATGTACCGACAGGGACTGATGTGCACCAATTGCACCAGGGGCGCATGTACCAACAGGAACTGATGTGTCTTGCCCCAATAGCACCAGAGACGCATGTACCAATGGTGACTGATGTGTCTTGCACCAATAGTACCAGGGACGCATGTACCGACGGGGACTGATGTGTCTTGCTTCAATAGCACCAGGGACGCTTGTACCAATGGGGACTGATGTGTCTTGCACCAATAGCACCAGGGACGCATGTACCAACGGGGACTGATGTCTCTTGCACCAATAGCACCAGGGACGCATGTACCAACGGGGACTGATGTCTCTTGCACCAATAGCACCAGGGACGCATGTGCCAAAGGGGACTGATGTGTCTTGCACCAATAGCACCAGGGACGCATGTAACAACGGGGACTGATGTGTCTTGCACCAATAGCACCAGGGACGCATGTACCAACGGGGACTGATGTGTCTTGCACCAATAGCACCGGGGATGCATGTACCAACGGGGACTGATGTGTCTTGCACCAATAGCACCAAGGACGCATGTACCAATGGGGACTGATGTGTCTTGCACCAATAGCACCAGGGACACATGTACCAACGGGGACTGATGTGCACCAATAGCACCAGGGAGGCATGTACCAACGGGGACTGATGTGCCTTGCCCCAATAGCACCAGGGACGCATGTACCAACGGGGACTGATGTGTCTTGCACCAATAGCACCGGGGACGCATGTACCAACGGGGACTGATGTGCACCAATAGCACCAGGGACGCATGTACCAACAAGGACTGATGTTTCTTGCACCAATAGCACCAGGGACGCATGTACCAACGGGGACTGATGTGCACCAATAGCACCAGGGAGGCATGTACCAACGGGCACTGATGTGTCTTGCCCCAATAGAATCAGGGACGCATGTAGCAACGGGCACTGATGTGTCTTGAACCAATAGCACCAGGACGCATGAACCAACAGGGACTGATGTGTCTTGCACCAATAGCAGAAGGGACACATGTACCAATGAGGACTGATTTGTCTTGCACCAATAGCACCAGGGACGCATGTACCAACGGGGATTGATGTGTCTTTCACCAATGGCACCAGGGACGCATGTACCAACGGGGATTGATGTGTCGCATGTACCAATGGGGACTGATGTGTCTTGCACCAATAGCACCAGGGACGCATGTACCAACGGGGACGCATGTACCAACGGGGACTGATGTGTCTTGCACCAATAGCACAAGGGACGCATGTACCAATAGGGACTGATGTGTCTTGCACCAATAGCACCAGGGAGGCATGTACCAACGAGGACTGATGTGTCGCATGTACCAACAGGGACTGATGTGTCTTGCACCAATAGCACCAGGGACGCATGTACCAACGGGGACGCATGTAGCAATGGGGACTGATGTGTCTTGCACCAATAGCACCAGGGACGCATGTACCAACGGGACTGATGTGTCTTGCACCAATAGCACTAGGGACAAATGTACCTACGGGGACTGATGTGTCTTGCACCCATAGCACCAGGGATGCATGTACCAACGGGGACTGATGTGTCTTGCCCCAATAGCACCAGGGACGCATGTACCAAAGGGGACTGAAGTGTCTTGCACCAATAGCACCAGGGATGCATGTACCAACGGAGACTGATGTGTCTTGCACCAATAGCACAAGGGACGCATGTACCAACGGGGACTGATGTGCACCAATAGCACCAGAGACGCATGTATCAACGGGGACAGATGTGTCTTGCACCAATAGCACCGGGGACGAATGTACCAATGGGGACTGATGTATCTTGCACCAATAGCACCAGGGACGCATGTACCAACAAGGACTGGTGTGTCTTGCACCAATAGCACCAGGGACGCATGTACCAACGGGGACTGGTGTGTCTTGCACCAATAGCACCAGGTACACATGTACCAACAGAGATTGATGTGTCTTGCACCAATAGCACCAGGGAAGCATGTACCAACGGGGACTGATGTGTCTTGCACCAATAGCACCAGGGACGCATGTTCCAACAGAGACTGATGTGTCTTGCACCAATAGCACCAGGGACGCATGTACAACAGGGACTGATGTGCACCAATAGCACCAGGGACGCATGTACCAACAGGGACTGATGTGTTTGGCACCTATAGCACCAGGGATGCATGTACCAATGGGGACCAATGTGTCTTGCACCAATAGGACCAGGGACGCATGTACCAACAAGAACTGGTGTGTCTTGCACCAATAGCACCAGGTACGCATGTACCAAAGTGGACTGATGTGTCTTGCACCAATTGCACCAGAGAAGCATGTACCAACAGGGACTGATTTGTCTTGCATCAATAGCACCAGGGACGCATGTTCCAACGGAGACTGACGTGTCTTGCACCAATAGCACCAGGGACGCATGTACCAACGGGGACTGATGTGTCTTGCACCAATAGCACCATGGATGCATGTACCAATGGGGACTGATGTGTCTTGGACCAATAGCACCAGGGATGCATGTTCCAATGGAGACTGATGTGTCTTGCACCAATAGCACCAGGGACGCATGTACGGACAGGGACTGATGTGCAACAATAGCACCAGGGGCGCATGTACCAACAGGAACTGATATGTCTTGCACCAATAGCACCAGGGACGCATGTACCAACGGGCACTGATGTGTCTTGCACCAATAGCACCAGGGACACATGTACCGACGGGGACTGATGTGCACCAATTGCACCAGGGGCGCATGTACCAACAGTAACTGATGTGTCTTGCACCAGTAGCACCAGGGACGCATGTTCCAACGGAGACTGATGTGTCTTGCACCAATAGCACCAGGGACGCATGTACCAACGGGGACTGATGTGTCTCGCACCAATAGGACCAGGGACGCATGTAGCGATGGGGACTGATGTGCACCAATATCACCAAGGGCGAATGTACCAACAGGGACTGATGTGTCTTGCACCAATAGCACCAGGGATGCATGTGCCAACAGGGACTGATGTGTCTTGCAGCAATAACACCAGGGACGCATGTACCAATAGGGACCGATGTGTCTTGCACCAATAGCATCAGGGACGCATGTACCAACGGGGACTGATGTGCACTAATAGCACCAGGGATGCATTAGCACCAGGGACGCATGTACCAACAGGGACTGATGTGTATTGCACAAATAGCACCATGGAAGCATGTACCAACGGGGACTGATATGTCTTGCACCAATAGCACCAGGGACGCATGTTCCAATGGAGACTGATGTGTCTTGCACCAATAGCACCAGGGACGCATGTACCAACGGGGACTGATGTGTCTCGCACCAATAGGACCAGGGACGCATGTACTGTCGGGGACTGATGTGCACCAATAGCAGCACGGGCGAATGTACCCACATGGACTGATGTGTCTTGCACCAATAGCACCAGGGATGCATGTGCCAACAGGGACTGATGTGTCTTGCAGCAATAACACCAGGGACGCATGTACCAACAGGGACAGATGTGTCTTGCACCAATAGTACCAGGGACGCATTAGCACAAGGGACACATGTACCAAGAGGGCTGATGTTCTTGCATCAATAGCACCGGGACACATGTACCAACGGGGACTGATGTGTCTTGCACCAATAGCACCAGGGACGCATGTACCAACGGGGACTGATGTGTCTTGCCCCAATAGCACCAGGGACGCATGTACCAACGGGGACTGATGTGTCTTGCACCAATACCACCAGGGACGCATGTACCAACGGGGACTGATGTGTCTTGCACCAATAGCGCCAGGGACGTATGTACCAACGGGGACTGATGTGTCTTGCACCAATAGCACCAGGGACGCATGTACCAATGGGGACTGATGTGTCTTGCACCAATAGCACCAGGGACGCATGTACCAACGGGGACTGATGTGTCTTGCCCCAATAGCACCAGGGACGCATGTACCAACGGGGACTGGTGTGTCTTGCACCAATAGCACCAGGGACGCATGTACCAACGGGGACTGATGTGTCTTGCACCAATAGAACCAGGGACGCATGTAAAAACGGGGACTGATGTGCACCAATAGCACCAGGGAGGCATGTACCAACGGGGACTGATGTGTCTTGCACCAATAGCACCAGGGACGCATGTACCAACGGGGACTGATGTGTCTTGCACCAATAGCACCAGGGACGCATGTACCAACGGGGACTGATGTGTCTTGCACAAATAGCATCAGGGACGCATGTACCAACGGGGACTGATGTGTCTTGCACCAATAGCACCAGGGACGCATGTACCAACGGGGGCTGATGTGCACCAATAGCACCAAGGAGGCATGTACCAACGGGGACCGATGTGTCTTGCCCCAATAGCACCAGGGACGCATGTACCAACGGTGACTGATGTGTCTTGCACCAATAGCACCAGGGACGCATGTACCAACGGGGACTGATGTGCACCAATAGCACCAGGGACGCATGTTCCAATGGAGACTGATGTGTCTTGCACCAATAGCACCAGGGACGCATGTACCAACGGGGACTGATGTGTCTCGCACCAATAGGACCAGGGACGCATGTACTGACGGGGACTGATGTGCACCAATAGCAGCACGGGCGAATGTACCCACATGGACTGATGTGTCTTGCACCAATACACCAGGGATGCATGTGCCAACAGGGACTGATGTGTCTTGCAGCAATAACACCAGGGACGCATGTACCAACAGGGACAGATGTGTCTTGCACCAATAGTACCAGGGACGCATTAGCACAAGGGACACATGTACCAAGAGGGCTGATGTTCTTGCATCAATAGCACCGGGACACATGTACCAACGGGGACTGATGTGTCTTGCACCAATAGCACCAGGGACGCATGTACCAACGGGGACTGATGTGTCTTGCCCCAATAGCACCAGGGACGCATCTACCAACGGGGACTGATGTGTCTTGCACCAATACCACCAGGGACGCATGTACCAACGGGGACTGATGTGTCTTGCACCAATAGCACCAGGGACGTATGTACCAACGGGGACTGATGTGTCTTGCACCAATAGCACCAGGGACGCATGTACCAATGGGGACTGATGTGTCTTGCACCAATAGCACCAGGGACGCATGTACCAACGGGGACTGATGTGTCTTGCCCCAATAGCACCAGGGACGCATGTACCAACGGGGACTGGTGTGTCTTGCACCAATAGCACCAGGGACGCATGTACCAACGGGGACTGATGTGTCTTGCACCAATAGAACCAGGGACGCATGTAAAAACGGGGACTGATGTGCACCAATAGCACCAGGGAGGCATGTACCAACGGGGACTGATGTGTCTTGCACCAATAGCACCAGGGACGCATGTACCAACGGGGACTGATGTGTCTTGCACCAATAGCACCAGGGACGCATGTACCAACGGGGACTGATGTGTCTTGCACAAATAGCATCAGGGACGCATGTACCAACGGGGACTGATGTGTCTTGCACCAATAGCACCAGGGACGCATGTACCAACGGGGGCTGATGTGCACCAATAGCACCAAGGAGGCATGTACCAACGGGGACCGATGTGTCTTGCCCCAATAGCACCAGGGACGCATGTACCAACGGTGACTGATGTGTCTTGCACCAATAGCACCAGGGACGCATGTACCAACGGGGACTGATGTGCACCAATAGCACCAGGGACGCATGTACCAACAAGGACTGATGTCTCTTGCACCAATAGCACCAGGGACGCATGTACCAACGGGGACTGATGTGTCTTGCCCTAATTGCACCAGGGATGCATGTACCAACGGGGACTGATGTGTCTTGCACCAATAGCACCAGGGACGCATGTACCAATGGAGACTGATGTCTCTTGCACCAATAGCACCAGGGACGCATGTACCAACGGGGACTGATGTGTCTTGCACCAATAGCACCAGGGACGCATGTACCAACGTGGACTGATGTGTCTTGCACCAATAGCACCGGGGATGCATGTACCAATGGGGATTGATGTGCACCAATAGCACCAGAGACGCATGGATCAACGGGGACAGATGTGTCTTGCACCAATAGCACCGGGGACGAATGTACCAATGGGGACTGATGTGTCTTGTACCAATAGCACAAGGGACGCATGTACCAACAAGGACTGGTGTGTCTTGCACCAATAGCACCAGGGATGCATGTATCAACGGGGACAGATGTGTCTTG
Source organism: Ambystoma mexicanum (assembly GCF_040938575.1). Taxonomy (NCBI): domain Eukaryota; kingdom Metazoa; phylum Chordata; class Amphibia; order Caudata; family Ambystomatidae; genus Ambystoma; species Ambystoma mexicanum. Next base: position 11,076,238 of record NC_090931.1, on the reverse strand, counting down.
CACCAATAGCACCGGGGACGCATGTACCAACGGGGACTGATGTGTCTTGCACCAATAGCACAAGGGACGCATGTACCAACGGGGACTGATGTGTCTTGCACCAATAGCACCAGGGAGGCATGTACTAACGAGGACTGATGTGTCGCATGTACCAACAGGGACTGATGTGTCTTGCACCAATAGCACCAGGGACGCATGTACCAACGGGGACGCATGTAGCAATGGGGACTGATGTGTCTTGCACCAATAGCACCAGGGACGCATGTACCAACGGGACTGATGTGTCTTGCACCAATAGCACTAGGGACAAATGTACCTACGGGGACTGATGTGTCTTGCACCAATAGCACCAGGGATGCATGTACCAACGGGGACTGATGTGTCTTGCCCCAATAGCACCAGGGACGCATGTACCAAAGGGGACTGAAGTGTCTTGCACCAATAGCACCAGGGATGCATGTACCAACGGAGACTGATGTGTCTTGCACCAATAGCACAAGGGACGCATGTACCAACGGGGACTGATGTGTCTTGCCCCAATAGCACCAGGGACGCATGTACCAAAGGGGACTGAAGTGTCTTGCACCAATAGCACCAGGGATGCATGTACCAACGGAGACTGATGTGTCTTGCACCAATAGCACAAGGGACGCATGTACCAACGGGGACTGATGTGCACCAATAGCACAAGGGATGCATGTACCAAGGGGGACTGATGTTCTTGCATCAATAGCACCGGGACACATGTACCAACGGGGACTGATGTGTCTTGCACCAATAGCACCAGGGATGCATGTACCAACGGGGACTGATGTGTCTTGCCCCAATAGCACCAGGGACGCATGTACCAACGGGGACTGATGTGTCTTGCACCAATACCACCAGGGACGCATGTACCAACGGGGACTGATGTGTCTTGCACCAATAGCACCAGGGACGCATGTACCAACGGGGACTGATGTGTCTTGCACCAATAGCACCAGGGACGTATGTACCAACGGGGACTGATGTGTCTTGCACCAATAGCACCAGGGACGCATGTACCAACGGGGACTGATGTGTCTTGCACCAATAGCACCAGGGACGCATGTACCAACGGGGACTGATGTGTCTTGCCCCAATAGCACCAGGGACGCATGTACCAACGGGGACTGGTGTGTCTTGTCCCAATAGCACCAGGGACGCATGTACCAATGGGGACTGATGTGTCTTACCAATAGCACCAGGGAGGCATGTACCAACGGGGACTGATGTGTCTTGCACCAATAGCACCAGGGACGCATGTACCAACGGGGACTGATGTGTCTTGCACCAATAGCACCAGGGACGCATGTACCAACGGGGACTGATGTGTCTTGCACAAATAGCACCAGGGACGCATGTACCAACGGGGACTGATGTGTCTTGCACCAATAGCACCAGGGACGCATGTACCAACGGGGACTGATGTGCACCAATAGCACCAAGGAGGCATGTACCAACGGGGACCGATGTGTCTTGCCCCAATAGCACCAGGGACGCATGTACCAACGGTGACTGATGTGTCTTGCACCAATAGCACCAAGGACGCATGTACCAACGGGGAATGATGTGCACCAATAGCACCAGGGACGCATGTACCAACAAGGACTGATGTCTCTTGCACCAATAGCACCAGGGACGCATGTACCAACGGGGACTGATGTGTCTTGCCCTAATAGCACCAGGGATGCATGTACCAACGGGGACTGATGTGTCTTGCACCAATAGCACCAGGGACGCATGTACCAATGGAGACTGATGTCTCTTGCACCAAAAGCACCAGGGACGCATGTACCAACAAGGACTGATGTCTCTTGCACCAATAGCACCAGGGACGCATGTAACAACGGGGACTGATGTGTCTTGCCCTAATTGCACCAGGGATGCATGTACCAACGGGGACTGATGTGTCTTGCACCAATAGCACCAGGGACGCATGTACCAATGGAGACTGATGTCTCTTGCACCAATAGCACCAGGGACGCATGTACCAACGGGGACTGATGTGTCTTGCACCAATAGCACCAGGGACACATGTAACAACAGGGACTGATGTGTCTTGCACCAATAGCACCAGGGACGCATGTACCAACGCGGACTGATGTGTCTTGCACCAATAGCACCGGGGAAGCATGTACCAACGTGGACTGATGTGTCTTACACCAATCGCACCAGGGATGCATGTACCAACGGGGACTGATGTGTCTTGCACCAATAGCACCACGGACGCATGTACCAAACTGGACTGATGTGCACCAATAGCACCAGGGACGCATGTACCAACGGGGACTGATGTGTCTTGCACCAATAGCACCAGGAACGCATGTACCAACGGGGACTGATGTGTCTTGCACCAATAGCACCAGGGACGCATGTACCAACGGGGACTGATGTGCACCAATAGAACCAGGGAGGCATGTACCAACGGGGACTGATGTGTCTTGCCCCAATATCACCAGAGACGCATGTACCAACGGTGACTGATGTGTCTTGCACCAATAGTACCAGGGACACATGTACCAACGGGGACTGATGTGTCTTGCACCAATAGCACCAGGGACGCATGTACCAACGGGGACTGATGTGCACCAATAGAACCAGGAGGCATGTACCAACGGGGACTGATGTGTCTTGCCCCAATAGCACCAGGGACGCTTGTACCAACGGTGACTGATGTGTCTTGCACCAATAGCACCAGGGACGCATGTACCAACGGGGACTGATGTCTCTTGCACCAATAGCACCAGGGATGCATGTACCAACGGGGACTGATGTCTCTTGCACCAATAGCACCAGGGATGCATGTGCCAACGGGGACTGATGTGTCTTGCACCAATAGCACCAGGGACGCATGTAACAACGGGGACTGATGTGTCTTGCCCCAATAGCACCAGGGATGCATGTATCAATGGGGACTGATGTGTCTTGCAACAATAGCACGAGGGATGCATGTACTGACGGGGACTGATGTGCACCAATAGCACCACGGGCGCATGTACCAACAGGGACTGATGTGTCTTTCAGCAATAACACCAGGGACGCATGTACCAACAGGGACAGATGTGTCTTGCACCAATAGCACCAGGGACGCATGTACCAAAGGGGATTGATGTGTCGCATGTACCAATGGGGACTGATGTGTCTTGCACCAATAGCACCAGGGACGCATGTACCAACGGGGACGCATGTACCAACGGGGACTGATGTGTCTTGCACCAATAGCACAAGGGACGCATGTACCAATAGGGACTGATGTGTCTTGCACCAATAGCACCAGGGAGGCATGTACCAACGGGGATTGATGTGTCGCATGTACCAATGGGGACTGATGTGTCTTGCACCAATAGCACCAGGGACGCATGTACCAACGGGGACGCATGTACCAACGGGGACTGATGTGTCTTGCACCAATAGCACAAGGGACGCATGTACCAATAGGGACTGATGTGTCTTGCACCAATAGCACCAGGGAGGCATGTACCAACGAGGACTGATGTGTCGCATGTACCAACAGGGACTGATGTGTCTTGCACCAATAGCACCAGGGACGCATGTACCAACGGGGACGCATGTAGCAATGGGGACTGATGTGTCTTGCACCAATAGCACCAGGGACGCATGTACCAACGGGACTGATGTGTCTTGCACCAATAGCACTAGGGACAAATGTACCTACGGGGACTGATGTGTCTTGCACCCATAGCACCAGGGATGCATGTACCAACGGGGACTGATGTGTCTTGCCCCAATAGCACCAGGGACGCATGTACCAAAGGGGACTGAAGTGTCTTGCACCAATAGCACCAGGGATGCATGTACCAACGGAGACTGATGTGTCTTGCACCAATAGCACAAGGGACGCATGTACCAACGGGGACTGATGTGCACCAATAGCACCAGAGACGCATGTATCAACGGGGACAGATGTGTCTTGCACCAATAGCACCGGGGACGAATGTACCAATGGGGACTGATGTATCTTGCACCAATAGCACCAGGGACGCATGTACCAACAAGGACTGGTGTGTCTTGCACCAATAGCACCAGGGACGCATGTACCAACGGGGACTGGTGTGTCTTGCACCAATAGCACCAGGTACACATGTACCAACAGAGATTGATGTGTCTTGCACCAATAGCACCAGGGAAGCATGTACCAACGGGGACTGATGTGTCTTGCACCAATAGCACCAGGGACGCATGTTCCAACAGAGACTGATGTGTCTTGCACCAATAGCACCAGGGACGCATGTACAACAGGGACTGATGTGCACCAATAGCACCAGGGACGCATGTACCAACAGGGACTGATGTGTTTGGCACCTATAGCACCAGGGATGCATGTACCAATGGGGACCAATGTGTCTTGCACCAATAGGACCAGGGACGCATGTACCAACAAGAACTGGTGTGTCTTGCACCAATAGCACCAGGTACGCATGTACCAAAGTGGACTGATGTGTCTTGCACCAATTGCACCAGAGAAGCATGTACCAACAGGGACTGATTTGTCTTGCATCAATAGCACCAGGGACGCATGTTCCAACGGAGACTGACGTGTCTTGCACCAATAGCACCAGGGACGCATGTACCAACGGGGACTGATGTGTCTTGCACCAATAGCACCATGGATGCATGTACCAATGGGGACTGATGTGTCTTGCACCAATAGCACCAGGGATGCATGTTCCAATGGAGACTGATGTGTCTTGCACCAATAGCACCAGGGACGCATGTACGGACAGGGACTGATGTGCAACAATAGCACCAGGGGCGCATGTACCAACAGGAACTGATATGTCTTGCACCAATAGCACCAGGGACGCATGTACCAACGGGCACTGATGTGTCTTGCACCAATAGCACCAGGGACACATGTACCGACGGGGACTGATGTGCACCAATTGCACCAGGGGCGCATGTACCAACAGTAACTGATGTGTCTTGCACCAGTAGCACCAGGGACGCATGTTCCAACGGAGACTGATGTGTCTTGCACCAATAGCACCAGGGACGCATGTACCAACGGGGACTGATGTGTCTCGCACCAATAGGACCAGGGACGCATGTAGCGATGGGGACTGATGTGCACCAATATCACCAAGGGCGAATGTACCAACAGGGACTGATGTGTCTTGCACCAATAGCACCAGGGATGCATGTGCCAACAGGGACTGATGTGTCTTGCAGCAATAACACCAGGGACGCATGTACCAATAGGGACCGATGTGTCTTGCACCAATAGCATCAGGGACGCATGTACCAACGGGGACTGATGTGCACTAATAGCACCAGGGATGCATTAGCACCAGGGACGCATGTACCAACAGGGACTGATGTGTATTGCACAAATAGCACCATGGAAGCATGTACCAACGGGGACTGATATGTCTTGCACCAATAGCACCAGGGACGCATGTTCCAATGGAGACTGATGTGTCTTGCACCAATAGCACCAGGGACGCATGTACCAACGGGGACTGATGTGTCTCGCACCAATAGGACCAGGGACGCATGTACTGTCGGGGACTGATGTGCACCAATAGCAGCACGGGCGAATGTACCCACATGGACTGATGTGTCTTGCACCAATAGCACCAGGGATGCATGTGCCAACAGGGACTGATGTGTCTTGCAGCAATAACACCAGGGACGCATGTACCAACAGGGACAGATGTGTCTTGCACCAATAGTACCAGGGACGCATTAGCACAAGGGACACATGTACCAAGAGGGCTGATGTTCTTGCATCAATAGCACCGGGACACATGTACCAACGGGGACTGATGTGTCTTGCACCAATAGCACCAGGGACGCATGTACCAACGGGGACTGATGTGTCTTGCCCCAATAGCACCAGGGACGCATGTACCAACGGGGACTGATGTGTCTTGCACCAATACCACCAGGGACGCATGTACCAACGGGGACTGATGTGTCTTGCACCAATAGCACCAGGGACGTATGTACCAACGGGGACTGATGTGTCTTGCACCAATAGCACCAGGGACGCATGTACCAATGGGGACTGATGTGTCTTGCACCAATAGCACCAGGGACGCATGTACCAACGGGGACTGATGTGTCTTGCCCCAATAGCACCAGGGACGCATGTACCAACGGGGACTGGTGTGTCTTGCACCAATAGCACCAGGGACGCATGTACCAACGGGGACTGATGTGTCTTGCACCAATAGAACCAGGGACGCATGTAAAAACGGGGACTGATGTGCACCAATAGCACCAGGGAGGCATGTACCAACGGGGACTGATGTGTCTTGCACCAATAGCACCAGGGACGCATGTACCAACGGGGACTGATGTGTCTTGCACCAATAGCACCAGGGACGCATGTACCAACGGGGACTGATGTGTCTTGCACAAATAGCATCAGGGACGCATGTACCAACGGGGACTGATGTGTCTTGCACCAATAGCACCAGGGACGCATGTACCAACGGGGGCTGATGTGCACCAATAGCACCAAGGAGGCATGTACCAACGGGGACCGATGTGTCTTGCCCCAATAGCACCAGGGACGCATGTACCAACGGTGACTGATGTGTCTTGCACCAATAGCACCAGGGACGCATGTACCAACGGGGACTGATGTGCACCAATAGCACCAGGGACGCATGTTCCAATGGAGACTGATGTGTCTTGCACCAATAGCACCAGGGACGCATGTACCAACGGGGACTGATGTGTCTCGCACCAATAGGACCAGGGACGCATGTACTGACGGGGACTGATGTGCACCAATAGCAGCACGGGCGAATGTACCCACATGGACTGATGTGTCTTGCACCAATACACCAGGGATGCATGTGCCAACAGGGACTGATGTGTCTTGCAGCAATAACACCAGGGACGCATGTACCAACAGGGACAGATGTGTCTTGCACCAATAGTACCAGGGACGCATTAGCACAAGGGACACATGTACCAAGAGGGCTGATGTTCTTGCATCAATAGCACCGGGACACATGTACCAACGGGGACTGATGTGTCTTGCACCAATAGCACCAGGGACGCATGTACCAACGGGGACTGATGTGTCTTGCCCCAATAGCACCAGGGACGCATGTACCAACGGGGACTGATGTGTCTTGCACCAATACCACCAGGGACGCATGTACCAACGGGGACTGATGTGTCTTGCACCAATAGCACCAGGGACGTATGTACCAACGGGGACTGATGTGTCTTGCACCAATAGCACCAGGGACGCATGTACCAATGGGGACTGATGTGTCTTGCACCAATAGCACCAGGGACGCATGTACCAACGGGGACTGATGTGTCTTGCCCCAATAGCACCAGGGACGCATGTACCAACGGGGACTGGTGTGTCTTGCACCAATAGCACCAGGGACGCATGTACCAACGGGGACTGATGTGTCTTGCACCAATAGAACCAGGGACGCATGTAAAAACGGGGACTGATGTGCACCAATAGCACCAGGGAGGCATGTACCAACGGGGACTGATGTGTCTTGCACCAATAGCACCAGGGACGCATGTACCAACGGGGACTGATGTGTCTTGCACCAATAGCACCAGGGACGCATGTACCAACGGGGACTGATGTGTCTTGCACAAATAGCATCAGGGACGCATGTACCAACGGGGACTGATGTGTCTTGCACCAATAGCACCAGGGACGCATGTACCAACGGGGGCTGATGTGCACCAATAGCACCAAGGAGGCATGTACCAACGGGGACCGATGTGTCTTGCCCCAATAGCACCAGGGACGCATGTACCAACGGTGACTGATGTGTCTTGCACCAATAGCACCAGGGACGCATGTACCAACGGGGACTGATGTGCACCAATAGCACCAGGGACGCATGTACCAACAAGGACTGATGTCTCTTGCACCAATAGCACCAGGGACGCATGTACCAACGGGGACTGATGTGTCTTGCCCTAATTGCACCAGGGATGCATGTACCAACGGGGACTGATGTGTCTTGCACCAATAGCACCAGGGACGCATGTACCAATGGAGACTGATGTCTCTTGCACCAATAGCACCAGGGACGCATGTACCAACGGGGACTGATGTGTCTTGCACCAATAGCACCAGGGACGCATGTACCAACGTGGACTGATGTGTCTTGCACCAATAGCACCGGGGATGCATGTACCAATGGGGACTGATGTGCACCAATAGCACCAGAGACGCATGGATCAACGGGGACAGATGTGTCTTGCACCAATAGCACCGGGGACGAATGTACCAATGGGGACTGATGTGTCTTGTACCAATAGCACAAGGGACGCATGTACCAACAAGGACTGGTGTGTCTTGCACCAATAGCACCAGGGATGCATGTATCAACGGGGACAGATGTGTCTTGCACCAATAGCACCGGGGACGCATGTACCAACGGGGACTGATGTGTCTTGCACCAATAGCACAAGGGACGCATGTACCAACGGGGACTGATGTGTCTTGCACCAATAGCACCAGGGAGGCATGTACTAACGAGGACTGATGTGTCGCATGTACCAACAGGGACTGATGTGTCTTGCACCAATAGCACCAGGGACGCATGTACCAACGGGGACGCATGTAGCAATGGGGACTGATGTGTCTTGCACCAATAGCACCAGGGACGCATGTACCAACGGGACTGATGTGTCTTGCACCAATAGCACTAGGGACAAATGTACCTACGGGGACTGATGTGTCTTGCACCAATAGCACCAGGGATGCATGTACCAACGGGGACTGATGTGTCTTGCCCCAATAGCACCAGGGACGCATGTACCAAAGGGGACTGAAGTGTCTTGCACCAATAGCACCAGGGATGCATGTACCAACGGAGACTGATGTGTCTTGCACCAATAGCACAAGGGACGCATGTACCAACGGGGACTGATGTGTCTTGCCCCAATAGCACCAGGGACGCATGTACCAAAGGGGACTGAAGTGTCTTGCACCAATAGCACCAGGGATGCATGTACCAACGGAGACTGATGTGTCTTGCACCAATAGCACAAGGGACGCATGTACCAACGGGGACTGATGTGCACCAATAGCACAAGGGATGCATGTACCAAGGGGGACTGATGTTCTTGCATCAATAGCACCGGGACACATGTACCAACGGGGACTGATGTGTCTTGCACCAATAGCACCAGGGATGCATGTACCAACGGGGACTGATGTGTCTTGCCCCAATAGCACCAGGGACGCATGTACCAACGGGGACTGATGTGTCTTGCACCAATACCACCAGGGACGCATGTACCAACGGGGACTGATGTGTCTTGCACCAATAGCACCAGGGACGCATGTACCAACGGGGACTGATGTGTCTTGCACCAATAGCACCAGGGACGTATGTACCAACGGGGACTGATGTGTCTTGCACCAATAGCACCAGGGACGCATGTACCAACGGGGACTGATGTGTCTTGCACCAATAGCACCAGGGACGCATGTACCAACGGGGACTGATGTGTCTTGCCCCAATAGCACCAGGGACGCATGTACCAACGGGGACTGGTGTGTCTTGTCCCAATAGCACCAGGGACGCATGTACCAATGGGGACTGATGTGTCTTACCAATAGCACCAGGGAGGCATGTACCAACGGGGACTGATGTGTCTTGCACCAATAGCACCAGGGACGCATGTACCAACGGGGACTGATGTGTCTTGCACCAATAGCACCAGGGACGCATGTACCAACGGGGACTGATGTGTCTTGCACAAATAGCACCAGGGACGCATGTACCAACGGGGACTGATGTGTCTTGCACCAATAGCACCAGGGACGCATGTACCAACGGGGACTGATGTGCACCAATAGCACCAAGGAGGCATGTACCAACGGGGACCGATGTGTCTTGCCCCAATAGCACCAGGGACGCATGTACCAACGGTGACTGATGTGTCTTGCACCAATAGCACCAAGGACGCATGTACCAACGGGGAATGATGTGCACCAATAGCACCAGGGACGCATGTACCAACAAGGACTGATGTCTCTTGCACCAATAGCACCAGGGACGCATGTACCAACGGGGACTGATGTGTCTTGCCCTAATAGCACCAGGGATGCATGTACCAACGGGGACTGATGTGTCTTGCACCAATAGCACCAGGGACGCATGTACCAATGGAGACTGATGTCTCTTGCACCAAAAGCACCAGGGACGCATGTACCAACAAGGACTGATGTCTCTTGCACCAATAGCACCAGGGACGCATGTAACAACGGGGACTGATGTGTCTTGCCCTAATTGCACCAGGGATGCATGTACCAACGGGGACTGATGTGTCTTGCACCAATAGCACCAGGGACGCATGTACCAATGGAGACTGATGTCTCTTGCACCAATAGCACCAGGGACGCATGTACCAACGGGGACTGATGTGTCTTGCACCAATAGCACCAGGGACACATGTAACAACAGGGACTGATGTGTCTTGCACCAATAGCACCAGGGACGCATGTACCAACGCGGACTGATGTGTCTTGCACCAATAGCACCGGGGAAGCATGTACCAACGTGGACTGATGTGTCTTGCACCAATAGCACCACGGACGCATGTACCAAACTGGACTGATGTGCACCAATAGCACCAGGGACGCATGTACCAACGGGGACTGATGTGTCTTGCACCAATAGCACCAGGAACGCATGTACCAACGGGGACTGATGTGTCTTGCACCAATAGCACCAGGGACGCATGTACCAACGGGGACTGATGTGCACCAATAGAACCAGGGAGGCATGTACCAACGGGGACTGATGTGTCTTGCCCCAATATCACCAGAGACGCATGTACCAACGGTGACTGATGTGTCTTGCACCAATAGTACCAGGGACACATGTACCAACGGGGACTGATGTGTCTTGCACCAATAGCACCAGGGACGCATGTACCAACGGGGACTGATGTGCACCAATAGAACCAGGAGGCATGTACCAACGGGGACTGATGTGTCTTGCCCCAATAGCACCAGGGACGCTTGTACCAACGGTGACTGATGTGTCTTGCACCAATAGCACCAGGGACGCATGTACCAACGGGGACTGATGTCTCTTGCACCAATAGCACCAGGGATGCATGTACCAACGGGGACTGATGTCTCTTGCACCAATAGCACCAGGGATGCATGTGCCAACGGGGACTGATGTGTCTTGCACCAATAGCACCAGGGACGCATGTAACAACGGGGACTGATGTGTCTTGCCCCAATAGCACCAGGGATGCATGTATCAATGGGGACTGATGTGTCTTGCAACAATAGCACGAGGGATGCATGTACTGACGGGGACTGATGTGCACCAATAGCACCACGGGCGCATGTACCAACAGGGACTGATGTGTCTTTCAGCAATAACACCAGGGACGCATGTACCAACAGGGACAGATGTGTCTTGCACCAATAGCACCAGGGACGCATGTACCAAAGGGGACTGATGTGCACTAATAGCACCAGGGATGCATTAGCACCAGGGACGCATGTACCAACGGGGACTGATGTGTATTGCAACAATAGCACCATGGAAGCATGTACCAACGGGGACTGATGTGTCTTGCACCAATAGCACCAGGGACGCATGTTCCAAGGGAGACTGATGTGTCTTGCACCAATAGCACCAGGGACGCATGTACCAACGGGGACTGATGTGTCTCGCACCAATAGGACCAGGGACGCATGTACCGACGGGGACTGATGTGCACCAATAGCACCACGGGCGAATGTACCCACAGGGTCTGATGTGTCTTGCACCAATAGCACCAGGGATGCATGTGCCAACAGGGACTGATGTGTCTTGCAGCAATAACACCAGGGACGCATGTACCAACAGGGACAGATGTGTCTTGCACCAATAGCACCAGGGACGCATTAGCACAAGGGACGCATGTACCAAGGGGGACTGATGTTCTTGCATCAATAGCACCGGGACACATGTAGCAACGGGGACTGATGTGTCTTGCACCAATAGCACCAGGGATGCATGTACCAACGGGGGCTGATGTGTCTTGCCCCAATAGCACCAGGGACGCATGTACCAACGGGGACTGATGTGTCTTGCACCAATAGCACCAGGGACGCATGTACCAACGGGGACTGATGTGTCTTGCACCAATAGCACCAGGGACGTATGTACCAACAGGGACTGATGTGTCTTGCACCAATAGCACCAGGGACGCATGTACCAACGGGGACTGATGTGTCTTGCACCAATAGCACCAGGGACGCATGTACCAACGGGGACTGATGTGCACCAATAGCACCAAGGAGGCATGTACCAACGGGGACTGATGTGTCTTGCACCAATAGCACCAGGGACGCATGTTCCAACAGAGACTGATGTGTCTTGCACCAATAGCACCAGGGACGCATGTACCAACAGGGACTGATGTGCACCAATAGCACCAGGGACGCATGTACCAACAGGGACTGATGTGTTTTGCACCTATAGCACCAGGGATGCATGTACCAATGGGGACCAATGTGTCTTGCACCAATAGGACCAGGGACGCATGTACCAACAAGAACTGATGTGTCTTGCACCAATAGCACCAGGTACGCATGTACCAAAGTGGACTGGTGTGTCTTGCACCAATAGCACCAGGGACGCATGTACCAACGGGGACTGATGTGTCTTGCACCAATAGAACCAGGGACGCATGTAAAAACGGGGACTGATGTGCACCAATAGCACCAGGGAGGCATGTACCAACGGGGACTGATGTGTCTTGCACCAATAGCACCAGGGACGCATGTACCAACGGGGACTGATGTGTCTTGCACCAATAGCACCAGGGACGCATGTACCAACGGGGACTGATGTGTCTTGCACAAATAGCATCAGGGACGCATGTACCAACGGGGACTGATGTGTCTTGCACCAATAGCACCAGGGACGCATGTACCAACGGGGGCTGATGTGCACCAATAGCACCAAGGAGGCATGTACCAACGGGGACCGATGTGTCTTGCCCCAATAGCACCAGGGACGCATGTACCAACGGTGACTGATGTGTCTTGCACCAATAGCACCAGGGACGCATGTACCAACGGGGACTGATGTGCACCAATAGCACCAGGGACGCATGTACCAACAAGGACTGATGTCTCTTGCACCAATAGCACCAGGGACGCATGTACCAACGGGGACTGATGTGTCTTGCCCTAATTGCACCAGGGATGCATGTACCAACGGGGACTGATGTGTCTTGCACCAATAGCACCAGGGACGCATGTACCAATGGAGACTGATGTCTCTTGCACCAATAGCACCAGGGACGCATGTACCAACGGGGACTGATGTGTCTTGCACCAATAGCACCAGGGACGCATGTACCAACGTGGACTGATGTGTCTTGCACCAATAGCACCAGGGACGCATGTACCAATGGGGACTGATGTGCACCAATAGCACCAGAGACGCATGGATCAACGGGGACAGATGTGTCTTGCACCAATAGCACCGGGGATGAATGTAACAATGGGGACTGATGTGTCTTGTACCAATAGCACAAGGGACGCATGTACCAACAAGGACTGGTGTGTCTTGCACCAATAGCACCAGGGATGCATGTATCAACGGGGACAGATGTGTCTTGCACCAATAGCACCGGGGACGCATGTACCAACGGGGACTGATGTGTCTTGCACCAATAGCACAAGGGACGCATGTACCAACGGGGACTGATGTGTCTTGCACCAATAGCACCAGGGAGGCATGTACTAACGAGGACTGATGTGTCGCATGTACCAACAGGGACTGATGTGTCTTGCACCAATAGCACCAGGGACGCATGTACCAACGGGGACGCATGTAGCAATGGGGACTGATGTGTCTTGCACCAATAGCACCAGGGACGCATGTACCAACGGGACTGATGTGTCTTGCACCAATAGCACTAGGGACAAATGTACCTACGGGGACTGATGTGTCTTGCACCAATAGCACCAGGGATGCATGTACCAACGGGGACTGATGTGTCTTGCCCCAATAGCACCAGGGACGCATGTACCAAAGGGGACTGAAGTGTCTTGCACCAATAGCACCAGGGATGCATGTACCAACGGAGACTGATGTGTCTTGCACCAATAGCACAAGGGACGCATGTACCAACGGGGACTGATGTGTCTTGCCCCAATAGCACCAGGGACGCATGTACCAAAGGGGACTGAAGTGTCTTGCACCAATAGCACCAGGGATGCATGTACCAACGGAGACTGATGTGTCTTGCACCAATAGCACAAGGGACGCATGTACCAACGGGGACTGATGTGCACCAATAGCACAAGGGATGCATGTACCAAGGGGGACTGATGTTCTTGCATCAATAGCACCGGGACACATGTACCAACGGGGACTGATGTGTCTTGCACCAATAGCACCAGGGATGCATGTACCAACGGGGACTGATGTGTCTTGCCCCAATAGCACCAGGGACGCATGTACCAACGGGGACTGATGTGTCTTGCACCAATACCACCAGGGACGCATGTACCAACGGGGACTGATGTGTCTTGCACCAATAGCACCAGGGACGCATGTACCAACGGGGACTGATGTGTCTTGCACCAATAGCACCAGGGACGTATGTACCAACGGGGACTGATGTGTCTTGCACCAATAGCACCAGGGACGCATGTACCAACGGGGACTGATGTGTCTTGCACCAATAGCACCAGGGACGCATGTACCAACGGGGACTGATGTGTCTTGCCCCAATAGCACCAGGGACGCATGTACCAACGGGGACTGGTGTGTCTTGTCCCAATAGCACCAGGGACGCATGTACCAATGGGGACTGATGTGTCTTACCAATAGCACCAGGGAGGCATGTACCAACGGGGACTGATGTGTCTTGCACCAATAGCACCAGGGACGCATGTACCAACGGGGACTGATGTGTCTTGCACCAATAGCACCAGGGACGCATGTACCAACGGGGACTGATGTGTCTTGCACAAATAGCACCAGGGACGCATGTACCAACGGGGACTGATGTGTCTTGCACCAATAGCACCAGGGACGCATGTACCAACGGGGACTGATGTGCACCAATAGCACCAAGGAGGCATGTACCAACGGGGACCGATGTGTCTTGCCCCAATAGCACCAGGGACGCATGTACCAACGGTGACTGATGTGTCTTGCACCAATAGCACCAGGGACGCATGTACCAACGGGGAATGATGTGCACCAATAGCACCAGGGACGCATGTACCAACAAGGACTGATGTCTCTTGCACCAATAGCACCAGGGACGCATGTACCAACGGGGACTGATGTGTCTTGCCCTAATAGCACCAGGGATGCATGTACCAACGGGGACTGATGTGTCTTGCACCAATAGCACCAGGGACGCATGTACCAATGGAGACTGATGTCTCTTGCACCAAAAGCACCAGGGACGCATGTACCAACAAGGACTGATGTCTCTTGCACCAATAGCACCAGGGACGCATGTAACAACGGGGACTGATGTGTCTTGCCCTAATTGCACCAGGGATGCATGTACCAACGGGGACTGATGTGTCTTGCACCAATAGCACCAGGGACGCATGTACCAATGGAGACTGATGTCTCTTGCACCAATAGCACCAGGGACGCATGTACCAAAGGGGACTGATGTGTCTTGCACCAATAGCACCAGGGACACATGTAACAACAGGGACTGATGTGTCTTGCACCAATAGCACCAGGGACGCATGTACCAACGCGGACTGATGTGTCTTGCACCAATAGCACCGGGGAAGCATGTACCAACGTGGACTGATGTGTCTTACACCAATCGCACCAGGGATGCATGTACCAACGGGGACTGATGTGTCTTGCACCAATAGCACCACGGACGCATGTACCAAACTGGACTGATGTGCACCAATAGCACCAGGGACGCATGTACCAACGGGGACTGATGTGTCTTGCACCAATAGCACCAGGAACGCATGTACCAACGGGGACTGATGTGTCTTGCACCAATAGCACCAGGGACGCATGTACCAACGGGGACTGATGTGCACCAATAGAACCAGGGAGGCATGTACCAACGGGGACTGATGTGTCTTGCCCCAATATCACCAGAGACGCATGTACCAACGGTGACTGATGTGTCTTGCACCAATAGTACCAGGGACACATGTACCAACGGGGACTGATGTGTCTTGCACCAATAGCACCAGGGACGCATGTACCAACGGGGACTGATGTGCACCAATAGAACCAGGAGGCATGTACCAACGGGGACTGATGTGTCTTGCCCCAATAGCACCAGGGACGCTTGTACCAACGGTGACTGATGTGTCTTGCACCAATAGCACCAGGGACGCATGTACCAACGGGGACTGATGTCTCTTGCACCAATAGCACCAGGGATGCATGTACCAACAGGGACTGATGTCTCTTGCACCAATAGCACCAGGGATGCATGTGCCAACGGGGACTGATGTGTCTTGCACCAATAGCACCAGGGACGCATGTAACAACGGGGACTGATGTGTCTTGCCCCAATAGCACCAGGGATGCATGTATCAATGGGGACTGATGTGTCTTGCAACAATAGCACGAGGGATGCATGTACTGATGGGGACTGATGTGCACCAATAGCACCACGGGCGCATGTACCAACAGGGACTGATGTGTCTTTCAGCAATAACACCAGGGACGCATGTACCAACAGGGACAGATGTGTCTTGCACCAATAGCACCAGGGACGCATGTACCAAAGGGGACTGATGTGCACTAATAGCACCAGGGATGCATTAGCACCAGGGACGCATGTACCAACGGGGACTGATGTGTATTGCAACAATAGCACCATGGAAGCATGTACCAACGGGGACTGATGTGTCTTGCACCAATAGCACCAGGGACGCATGTTCCAAGGGAGACTGATGTGTCTTGCACCAATAGCACCAGGGACGCATGTACCAACGGGGACTGATGTGTCTCGCACCAATAGGACCAGGGACGCATGTACCGACGGGGACTGATGTGCACCAATAGCACCACGGGCGAATGTACCCACAGGGTCTGATGTGTCTTGCACCAATAGCACCAGGGATGCATGTGCCAACAGGGACTGATGTGTCTTGCAGCAATAACACCAGGGACGCATGTACCAACAGGGACAGATGTGTCTTGCACCAATAGCACCAGGGACGCATTAGCACAAGGGACGCATGTACCAAGGGGGACTGATGTTCTTGCATCAATAGCACCGGGACACATGTAGCAACGGGGACTGATGTGTCTTGCACCAATAGCACCAGGGATGCATGTACCAACGGGGGCTGATGTGTCTTGCCCCAATAGCACCAGGGACGCATGTACCAACGGGGACTGATGTGTCTTGCACCAATAGCACCAGGGACGCATGTACCAACGGGGACTGATGTGTCTTGCACCAATAGCACCAGGGACGTATGTACCAACAGGGACTGATGTGTCTTGCACCAATAGCACCAGGGACGCATGTACCAACGGGGACTGATGTGTCTTGCACCAATAGCACCAGGGACGCATGTACCAACGGGGACTGATGTGCACCAATAGCACCAAGGAGGCATGTACCAACGGGGACTGATGTGTCTTGCACCAATAGCACCAGGGACGCATGTTCCAACAGAGACTGATGTGTCTTGCACCAATAGCACCAGGGACGCATGTACCAACAGGGACTGATGTGCACCAATAGCACCAGGGACGCATGTACCAACAGGGACTGATGTGTTTTGCACCTATAGCACCAGGGATGCATGTACCAATGGGGACCAATGTGTCTTGCACCAATAGGACCAGGGACGCATGTACCAACAAGAACTGATGTGTCTTGCACCAATAGCACCAGGTACGCATGTACCAAAGTGGACTGGTGTGTCTTGCACCAATAGCACCAGGGACGCATGTACCAACGGGGACTGATGTGTCTTGCACCAATAGAACCAGGGACGCATGTAAAAACGGGGACTGATGTGCACCAATAGCACCAGGGAGGCATGTACCAACGGGGACTGATGTGTCTTGCACCAATAGCACCAGGGACGCATGTACCAACGGGGACTGATGTGTCTTGCACCAATAGCACCAGGGACGCATGTACCAACGGGGACTGATGTGTCTTGCACAAATAGCATCAGGGACGCATGTACCAACGGGGACTGATGTGTCTTGCACCAATAGCACCAGGGACGCATGTACCAACGGGGGCTGATGTGCACCAATAGCACCAAGGAGGCATGTACCAACGGGGACCGATGTGTCTTGCCCCAATAGCACCAGGGACGCATGTACCAACGGTGACTGATGTGTCTTGCACCAATAGCACCAGGGACGCATGTACCAACGGGGACTGATGTGCACCAATAGCACCAGGGACGCATGTACCAACAAGGACTGATGTCTCTTGCACCAATAGCACCAGGGACGCATGTACCAACGGGGACTGATGTGTCTTGCCCTAATTGCACCAGGGATGCATGTACCAACGGGGACTGATGTGTCTTGCACCAATAGCACCAGGGACGCATGTACCAATGGAGACTGATGTCTCTTGCACCAATAGCACCAGGGACGCATGTACCAACGGGGACTGATGTGTCTTGCACCAATAGCACCAGGGACGCATGTACCAACGTGGACTGATGTGTCTTGCACCAATAGCACCAGGGACGCATGTACCAATGGGGACTGATGTGCACCAATAGCACCAGAGACGCATGGATCAACGGGGACAGATGTGTCTTGCACCAATAGCACCGGGGATGAATGTAACAATGGGGACTGATGTGTCTTGTACCAATAGCACAAGGGACGCATGTACCAACAAGGACTGGTGTGTCTTGCACCAATAGCACCAGGGATGCATGTATCAACGGGGACAGATGTGTCTTGCACCAATAGCACCGGGGACGCATGTACCAACGGGGACTGATGTGTCTTGCACCAATAGCACAAGGGACGCATGTACCAACGGGGACTGATGTGTCTTGCACCAATAGCACCAGGGAGGCATGTACTAACGAGGACTGATGTGTCGCATGTACCAACAGGGACTGATGTGTCTTGCACCAATAGCACCAGGGACGCATGTACCAACGGGGACGCATGTAGCAATGGGGACTGATGTGTCTTGCACCAATAGCACCAGGGACGCATGTACCAACGGGACTGATGTGTCTTGCACCAATAGCACTAGGGACAAATGTACCTACGGGGACTGATGTGTCTTGCACCAATAGCACCAGGGATGCATGTACCAACGGGGACTGATGTGTCTTGCCCCAATAGCACCAGGGACGCATGTACCAAAGGGGACTGAAGTGTCTTGCACCAATAGCACCAGGGATGCATGTACCAACGGAGACTGATGTGTCTTGCACCAATAGCACAAGGGACGCATGTACCAACGGGGACTGATGTGTCTTGCCCCAATAGCACCAGGGACGCATGTACCAAAGGGGACTGAAGTGTCTTGCACCAATAGCACCAGGGATGCATGTACCAACGGAGACTGATGTGTCTTGCACCAATAGCACAAGGGACGCATGTACCAACGGGGACTGATGTGCACCAATAGCACAAGGGATGCATGTACCAAGGGGGACTGATGTTCTTGCATCAATAGCACCGGGACACATGTACCAACGGGGACTGATGTGTCTTGCACCAATAGCACCAGGGATGCATGTACCAACGGGGACTGATGTGTCTTGCCCCAATAGCACCAGGGACGCATGTACCAACGGGGACTGATGTGTCTTGCACCAATACCACCAGGGACGCATGTACCAACGGGGACTGATGTGTCTTGCACCAATAGCACCAGGGACGCATGTACCAACGGGGACTGATGTGTCTTGCACCAATAGCACCAGGGACGTATGTACCAACGGGGACTGATGTGTCTTGCACCAATAGCACCAGGGACGCATGTACCAACGGGGACTGATGTGTCTTGCACCAATAGCACCAGGGACGCATGTACCAACGGGGACTGATGTGTCTTGCCCCAATAGCACCAGGGACGCATGTACCAACGGGGACTGGTGTGTCTTGTCCCAATAGCACCAGGGACGCATGTACCAATGGGGACTGATGTGTCTTACCAATAGCACCAGGGAGGCATGTACCAACGGGGACTGATGTGTCTTGCACCAATAGCACCAGGGACGCATGTACCAACGGGGACTGATGTGTCTTGCACCAATAGCACCAGGGACGCATGTACCAACGGGGACTGATGTGTCTTGCACAAATAGCACCAGGGACGCATGTACCAACGGGGACTGATGTGTCTTGCACCAATAGCACCAGGGACGCATGTACCAACGGGGACTGATGTGCACCAATAGCACCAAGGAGGCATGTACCAACGGGGACCGATGTGTCTTGCCCCAATAGCACCAGGGACGCATGTACCAACGGTGACTGATGTGTCTTGCACCAATAGCACCAGGGACGCATGTACCAACGGGGAATGATGTGCACCAATAGCACCAGGGACGCATGTACCAACAAGGACTGATGTCTCTTGCACCAATAGCACCAGGGACGCATGTACCAACGGGGACTGATGTGTCTTGCCCTAATAGCACCAGGGATGCATGTACCAACGGGGACTGATGTGTCTTGCACCAATAGCACCAGGGACGCATGTACCAATGGAGACTGATGTCTCTTGCACCAAAAGCACCAGGGACGCATGTACCAACAAGGACTGATGTCTCTTGCACCAATAGCACCAGGGACGCATGTAACAACGGGGACTGATGTGTCTTGCCCTAATTGCACCAGGGATGCATGTACCAACGGGGACTGATGTGTCTTGCACCAATAGCACCAGGGACGCATGTACCAATGGAGACTGATGTCTCTTGCACCAATAGCACCAGGGACGCATGTACCAAAGGGGACTGATGTGTCTTGCACCAATAGCACCAGGGACACATGTAACAACAGGGACTGATGTGTCTTGCACCAATAGCACCAGGGACGCATGTACCAACGCGGACTGATGTGTCTTGCACCAATAGCACCGGGGAAGCATGTACCAACGTGGACTGATGTGTCTTACACCAATCGCACCAGGGATGCATGTACCAACGGGGACTGATGTGTCTTGCACCAATAGCACCACGGACGCATGTACCAAACTGGACTGATGTGCACCAATAGCACCAGGGACGCATGTACCAACGGGGACTGATGTGTCTTGCACCAATAGCACCAGGAACGCATGTACCAACGGGGACTGATGTGTCTTGCACCAATAGCACCAGGGACGCATGTACCAACGGGGACTGATGTGCACCAATAGAACCAGGGAGGCATGTACCAACGGGGACTGATGTGTCTTGCCCCAATATCACCAGAGACGCATGTACCAACGGTGACTGATGTGTCTTGCACCAATAGTACCAGGGACACATGTACCAACGGGGACTGATGTGTCTTGCACCAATAGCACCAGGGACGCATGTACCAACGGGGACTGATGTGCACCAATAGAACCAGGAGGCATGTACCAACGGGGACTGATGTGTCTTGCCCCAATAGCACCAGGGACGCTTGTACCAACGGTGACTGATGTGTCTTGCACCAATAGCACCAGGGACGCATGTACCAACGGGGACTGATGTCTCTTGCACCAATAGCACCAGGGATGCATGTACCAACAGGGACTGATGTCTCTTGCACCAATAGCACCAGGGATGCATGTGCCAACGGGGACTGATGTGTCTTGCACCAATAGCACCAGGGACGCATGTAACAACGGGGACTGATGTGTCTTGCCCCAATAGCACCAGGGATGCATGTATCAATGGGGACTGATGTGTCTTGCAACAATAGCACGAGGGATGCATGTACTGATGGGGACTGATGTGCACCAATAGCACCACGGGCGCATGTACCAACAGGGACTGATGTGTCTTTCAGCAATAACACCAGGGACGCATGTACCAACAGGGACAGATGTGTCTTGCACCAATAGCACCAGGGACGCATGTACCAAAGGGGACTGATGTGCACTAATAGCACCAGGGATGCATTAGCACCAGGGACGCATGTACCAACGGGGACTGATGTGTATTGCAACAATAGCACCATGGAAGCATGTACCAACGGGGACTGATGTGTCTTGCACCAATAGCACCAGGGACGCATGTTCCAAGGGAGACTGATGTGTCTTGCACCAATAGCACCAGGGACGCATGTACCAACGGGGACTGATGTGTCTCGCACCAATAGGACCAGGGACGCATGTACCGACGGGGACTGATGTGCACCAATAGCACCACGGGCGAATGTACCCACAGGGTCTGATGTGTCTTGCACCAATAGCACCAGGGATGCATGTGCCAACAGGGACTGATGTGTCTTGCAGCAATAACACCAGGGACGCATGTACCAACAGGGACAGATGTGTCTTGCACCAATAGCACCAGGGACGCATTAGCACAAGGGACGCATGTACCAAGGGGGACTGATGTTCTTGCATCAATAGCACCGGGACACATGTAGCAACGGGGACTGATGTGTCTTGCACCAATAGCACCAGGGATGCATGTACCAACGGGGGCTGATGTGTCTTGCCCCAATAGCACCAGGGACGCATGTACCAACGGGGACTGATGTGTCTTGCACCAATAGCACCAGGGACGCATGTACCAACGGGGACTGATGTGTCTTGCACCAATAGCACCAGGGACGTATGTACCAACAGGGACTGATGTGTCTTGCACCAATAGCACCAGGGACGCATGTACCAACGGGGACTGATGTGTCTTGCACCAATAGCACCAGGGACGCATGTACCAACGGGGACTGATGTGCACCAATAGCACCAAGGAGGCATGTACCAACGGGGACTGATGTGTCTTGCACCAATAGCACCAGGGACGCATGTTCCAACAGAGACTGATGTGTCTTGCACCAATAGCACCAGGGACGCATGTACCAACAGGGACTGATGTGCACCAATAGCACCAGGGACGCATGTACCAACAGGGACTGATGTGTTTTGCACCTATAGCACCAGGGATGCATGTACCAATGGGGACCAATGTGTCTTGCACCAATAGGACCAGGGACGCATGTACCAACAAGAACTGGTGTGTCTTGCACCAATAGCACCAGGTACGCATGTACCAAAGTGGACTGATGTGTCTTGCACCAATTGCACCAGAGAAGCATGTACCAACGGGGACTGATGTGTCTTGCATCAATAGCACCAGGGACGCATGTTCCAACGGAGACTGACGTGTCTTGCACCAATAGCACCAGGGACGCATGTACCAACGGGGACTGATGTGTCTTGCACCAATAGCACCATGGACGCATGTACCAATGGGGACTGATGTGTCTTGCACCAATAGCACCAGGGATGCATGTTCCAATGGAGACTGATGTGTCTTGCACCAATAGCACCAGGGACGCATGTACCGACAGGGACTGATGTGCAACAATAGCACCAGGGGCGCATGTACCAACAGGAACTGATATGTCTTGCACCAATAGCACCAGGGACGCATGTAGCAACGGGCACTGATATGTCTTGCACCAATAGCACCAGGGACGCATGTACCAACGGGGACTGGTGTGTCTTGCCTCAATAGCACCAGGGACGCATGTACCAACGGGGACTGGTGTGTCTTGCACCAATAGCACCAGGGACGCATGTACCAACGGGGACTGATGTGTCTTGCACCAATAGCACCAGGGACGCATGTACCAACGGGGACTGATGTGTCTTGCACCAATAGCACCAGGGACGCATGTACCAATGGGGACTGATGTGCACCAATAGCACCAGGGAGGCATGTACCAATGGGGACTGATGTGTCTTGCCCCAATAGCACCAGAGACGCATGTACCAACGGTGACTGATGTGTCTTGCACCAATAGTACCAGGGACGCATGTACCGACGGGGACTGATGTGTATTGCTTCAATAGCACCAGGGACGCTTGTACCAATGGGGACTGATGTGTCTTGCACCAATAGCACCAGGGACGCATGTACCAACGGGGACTGATGTGCACCAATAGCACCAGGGAGGCATGTACCAACGGGGACTGATGTGTCTTGCCCCAATAGCACCAGGGACGCATGTACCAACGGGGACTGATGTGTCTTGCACCAATAGCACCGGGGACGCATATACCAACGGGGACTGATGTGCACCAATAGCACCAGGGACACATGTACCAACAAGGACTGATGTTTCTTGCACCAATAGCACCAGGGACGCATGTACCAACGGGGACTGATGTGCACCAATAGCACCAGGGAGGCATGTACCAACGGGCACTGATGTGTCTTGCCCCAATAGAATCAGGGACGCATGTAGCAACGGGCACTGATGTGTCTTGCACCAATAGCACCAGGGCGCATGTACCAACAGGGACTGATGTGTCTTGCACCAATAGCAGAAGGGACACATGTACCAATGAGGACTCATTTGTCTTGCACCAATAGCACCAGGGACGCATGTACCAACGGGGACTGATGTGTCTTGCACCAATGGCACCAGGGACGCATGTACCAACGGGGACTGATGTGTCGCATGTACCAATGGGGACTGATGTGTCTTGCACCAATAGCACCAGGGACGCATGTACCAACGGGGACGCATGTACCAACGGGGACTGATGTGTCTTGCACCAATAGCACAAGGGACGCATGTACCAACAGGGACTGATGTGTCTTGCACCAATAGCACCAGGGAGGCATGTACCAACGAGGACTGATGTGTCGCATGTACCAACAGGGACTGATGTGTCTTGCACCAATAGCACCAGGGACGCATGTACCAACGGGGACGCATGTAGCAATGGGGACTGATGTGTCTTGCACCCATAGCACCAGGGATGCATGTACCAACGGGGACTGATGTGTCTTGCCCCAATAGCACCAGGGACGCATGTACCAAAGGGGACTGAAGTGTCTTGCACCAATAGCACCAGGGATGCATGTACCAACGGAGACTGATGTGTCTTGCACCAATAGCACAAGGGACGCATGTACCAACGGGGACTGATGTGCACCAATAGCACCAGAGACGCATGTATCAACGGGGACAGATGTGTCTTGCACCAATAGCACCGGGGACGAATGTACCAATGGGGACTGATGTATCTTGCACCAATAGCACCAGGGACGCATGTACCAACAAGGACTGGTGTGTCTTGCACCAATAGCACCAGGGACGCATGTACCAACGGGGACTGGTGTGTCTTGCACCAATAGCACCAGGTACACATGTACCAACAGAGATTGATGTGTCTTGCACCAATAGCACCAGGGAAGCATGTACCAACGGGGACTGATGTGTCTTGCACCAATAGCACCAGGGACGCATGTTCCAACTGAGACTGATGTGTCTTGCACCAATAGCACCAGGGACGCATGTACCAACAGGGACTGATGTGCACCAATAGCACCAGGGACGCATGTACCAACAGGGACTGATGTGTTTTGCACCTATAGCACCAGGGATGCATGTACCAATGGGGACCAATGTGTCTTGCACCAATAGGACCAGGGACGCATGTACCAACAAGAACTGGTGTGTCTTGCACCAATAGCACCAGGTACGCATGTACCAAAGTGGACTGATGTGTCTTGCACCAATTGCACCAGAGAAGCATGTACCAACGGGGACTGATGTGTCTTGCATCAATAGCACCAGGGACGCATGTTCCAACGGAGACTGACGTGTCTTGCACCAATAGCACCAGGGACGCATGTACCAACGGGGACTGATGTGTCTTGCACCAATAGCACCATGGACGCATGTACCAATGGGGACTGATGTGTCTTGCACCAATAGCACCAGGGATGCATGTTCCAATGGAGACTGATGTGTCTTGCACCAATAGCACCAGGGACGCATGTACCGACAGGGACTGATGTGCAACAATAGCACCAGGGGCGCATGTACCAACAGGAACTGATATGTCTTGCACCAAGAGCACCAGGGACGCATGTACCAACGGGCACTGATGTGTCTTGCACCAATAGCACCAGGGACACATGTACCGACAGGGACTGATGTGCACCAATTGCACCAGGGGCGCATGTACCAACAGGAACTGATGTGTCTTGCACCAATAGCACCAGGGACGCATGTACCAACGGGGACTGATGTGTCTTGCACCAATAGCACCGGGGATGCATGTACCAATGGGGACTGATGTGTCTTGCACCAATAGCACCAAGGACGTATGTACCAATGGGGACTGATGTGTCTTGCACCAATAGCACCAGGGACGCATGTACCAACGGGGACTGATGTGCACCAATAGCACCAGGGAGGCATGTACCAACGGGGACTGATGTGTCTTGCCCCAATAGAATCAGGGACGCATGTAGCAACGGGCACTGATGTGTCTTGCACCAATAGCACCAAGGACGCATGTACCAATGGGGACTGATGTGTCTTGCACCAATAGCACCAGGGACGCATGTACCAACGGGGACTGATGTGCACCAATAGCACCATGGAGGCATGTACCAACGGGGACTGATGTGTCTTGCCCCAATAGCACCAGGGACGCATGTACCAACGGGGACTGATGTTTCTTGCACCAATAGCAACCGGGGAGGCTTGTACCAACGGGGACTGATGTGCACCAATAGCACCAGGGAGGCATGTTCCAACGGGCACTGATGTGTCTTGCCCCAATAGAATCAGGGACGCATGTAGCAACGGGCACCGATGTGTCTTGCACCAATAGCACCAGGACGCATGTACCAACAGGGACTGATGTGTCTTGCACCAATAGCAGAAGGGACACATGTACCAATGAGGACTGATTTGTCTTGCACCAATAGCACCAGGGACGCATGTACCAACGGGGACTGATGTGTCTTGCACCAATGGTACCAGGGACGCATGTACCAACGGGGACTGATGTGTCGCATGTACCAATGGGGACTGATGTGTCTTGCACCAATAGCACCAGGGACGCATGTACCGACGGGGACGCATGTACCAACGGGGACTGATGTGTCTTGCACCAATAGCACAAGGGACGCATGTACCAACAGGGACTGATGTGTCTTGCACCAACAGCACCAGGGAGGCATGTACCAACGAGGACTGATGTGTCGCATGTACCAACAGGGACTGATGTGTCTTGCACCAATAGCACCAGGGACGCATGTACCAACGGGGTCGCATGTAGCAATGGGGACTGATGTGTCTTGCACCAATAGCACCAGGGACGCATGTACCAACGGGACTGATGTGTCTTGCACCAATAGCACTAGGGACAAATGTACCTATGGGGACTGATGTGTCTTGCACCCATAGCATCAGGGATGCATGTACCAACGGGGACTGATGTGTCTTGCCCCAATAGCACCAGGGACGCATGTACCAAAGGGGACTGAAGTGTCTTGCACCAATAGCACCAGGGATGCATGTACCAACGGAGACTGATGTGTCTTGCACCAATAGCACAAGGGACGCATGTACCAACGGGGACTGATGTGCACCAATAGCACCAGAGACGCATGTATCAACGGGGACAGATGTGTCTTGCACCAATAGCACCGGGGACGAATGTACCAATGGGGACTGATGTATCTTGCACCAATAGCACCAGGGACGCATGTACCAACAAGGACTGGTGTGTCTTGCACCAATAGCACCAGGGACGCATGTACCAACGGGGACTGGTGTGTCTTGCACCAATAGCACCAGGTACACATGTACCAACAGAGATTGATGTGTCTTGCACCAATAGCACCAGGGAAGCATGTACCAACGGGGACTGATGTGTCTTGCACCAATAGCACCAGGGACGCATGTTCCAACAGAGACTGATGTGTCTTGCACCAATAGCACCAGGGACGCATGTACCAATGAGGACTGATTTGTCTTGCACCAATAGCACCAGGGACGCATGTACCAACGGGGACTGATGTGTCTTGCACCAATGGCACCAGGGACGCATGTACCAACGGGGACTGATGTGTCGCATGTACCAATGGGGACTGATGTGTCTTGCACCAATAGCACCAGGGACGCATGTACCAACGGGGACGCATGTACCAACGGGGACTGATGTGTCTTGCACCAATAGCACAAGGGACGCATGTACCAACAGGGACTGATGTGTCTTGCACCAATAGCACCAGGGAGGCATGTACCAACGAGGACTGATGTGTCGCATGTACCAACAGGGACTGATGTGTCTTGCACCAATAGCACCAGGGACGCATGTACCAACGGGGACGCATGTAGCAATGGGGACTGATGTGTCTTGCACCAATAGCACCAGGGACGCATGTACCAACGGGACTGATGTGTCTTGCACCAATAGCACTAGGGACAAATGTACCTACGGGGACTGATGTGTCTTGCACCCATAGCACCAGGGATGCATGTACCAACGGGGACTGATGTGTCTTGCCCCAATAGCACCAGGGACGCATGTACCAAAGGGGACTGAAGTGTCTTGCACCAATAGCACCAGGGATGCATGTACCAACGGAGACTGATGTGTCTTGCACCAATAGCACAAGGGACGCATGTACCAACGGGGACTGATGTGCACCAATAGCACCAGAGACGCATGTATCAACGGGGACAGATGTGTCTTGCACCAATAGCACCGGGGACGAATGTACCAATGGGGACTGATGTATCTTGCACCAATAGCACCAGGGACGCATGTACCAACAAGGACTGGTGTGTCTTGCACCAATAGCACCAGGGACGCATGTACCAACGGGGACTGGTGTGTCTTGACCAATAGCACCAGGTACACATGTACCAACAGAGATTGATGTGTCTTGCACCAATAGCACCAGGGAAGCATGTACCAACGGGGACTGATGTGTCTTGCACCAATAGCACCAGGGACGCATGTTCCAACAGAGACTGATGTGTCTTGCACCAATAGCACCATGGACGCATGTACCAACAGGGACTGATGTGCACCAATAGCACCAGGGACACATGTACCAACAGGGACTGATGTGTTTTGCACCTATAGCACCAGGGATGCATGTACCAATGGGGACCAATGTGTTTTGCACCAATAGGACCAGGGACGCATGTACCAACAAGAACTGGTGTGTCTTGCACCAATAGCACCAGGTACGCATGTACCAAAGTGGACTGATGTGTCTTGCACCAATTGCACCAGAGAAGCATGTACCAACGGGGACTGATGTGTCTTGCATCAATAGCACCAGGGACGCATGTTCCAACGGAGACTGACGTGTCTTGCACCAATAGCACCAGGGACGCATGTACCAACGGGGACTGATGTGTCTTGCACCAATAGCACCATGGACGCATGTACCAATGGGGACTGATGTGTCTTGCACCAATAGCACCAGGGATGCATGTTCCAATGGAGACTGATGTGTCTTGCACCAATAGCACCAGGGAGGCATGTACCGACAGGGACTGATGTGCAACAATAGCACCAGGGGCGCATGTACCAACAGGAACTGATATGTCTTGCACCAATAGCACCAGGGACGCATGTACCAACGGGCACTGATGTGTCTTGCACCAATAGCACCAGGGACACATGTACCGACAGGGACTGATGTGCACCAATTGCACCAGGGGCGCATGTACCAACAGGAACTGATGTGTCTTGCCCCAATAGCACCAGAGACGCATGTACCAACGGTGACTGATGTGTCTTGCACCAATAGTACCAGGGACGCATGTACCGACGGGGACTGATGTGTCTTGCTTCAATAGCACCAGGGACGCTTGTACCAATGGGGACTGATGTGTCTTGCACCAATAGCACCAGGGACGCATGTACCAAGGGGGACTGATGTCTCTTGCACCAATAGCACCAGGGACGCATGTACCAACGGGGACTGATGTCTCTTGCACCAATAGCACCAGGGACGCATGTGCCAACGGGGACTGATGTGTCTTGCACCAATAGCACCAGGGACGCATGTAACCACGGGGACTGATGTGTCTTGCACCAATAGCACCAGGGACGCATGTACCAACGGGGACTGATGTGTCTTGCACCAATAGCACCGGGGATGCATGTACCAACGGGGACTGATGTGTCTTGCACCAATAGCACCAAGGACGCATGTACCAATGGGGACTGATGTGTCTTGCACCAATAGCACCAGGGACGCATGTACCAACGGGGACTGATGTGCACCAATAGCACCAGGGAGGCATGTACCAACGGGGACTGATGTGTCTTGCCCCAATAGCACCAGGGACGCATGTACCAACGGGGACTGATGTGTCTTGCACCAATAGCACCGGGGACGCATGTACCAACGGGGACTGATGTGCACCAATAGCACCAGGGACGCATGTACCAACAAGGACTGATGTTTCTTGCACCAATAGCACCAGGGACGCATGTACCAACGGGGACTGATGTGCACCAATAGCACCAGGGAGGCATGTACCAATGGGCACTGATGTGTCTTGCCCCAATAGAATCAGGGACGCATGTAGCAACGGGCACTGATGTGTCTTGCACCAATAGCACCAGGACGCATGTACCAACAGGGACTGATGTGTCTTGCACCAATAGCAGAAGGGACACATGTACCAATGAGGACTGATTTGTCTTGCACCAATAGCACCAGGGACGCATGTACCAACGGGGACTGATGTGTCTTGCACCAATGGCACCAGGGACGCATGTACCAACGGGGACTGATGTGTCGCATGTACCAATGGGGACTGATGTGTCTTGCACCAATAGCACCAGGGACGCATGTACCAACGGGGACGCATGTACCAACGGGGACTGATGTGTCTTGCACCAATAGCACAAGGGACGCATGTACCAACAGGGACTGATGTGTCTTGCACCAATAGCACCAGGGAGGCATGTACCAACAAGGACTGATGTGTCGCATGTACCAACAGGGACTGATGTGTCTTGCACCAATAGCACCAGGGACGCATGTACCAACGGGGACGCATGCAGCAATGGGGACTGATGTGTCTTGCACCAATAGCACCAGGGACGCATGTACCAACGGGACTGATGTGTCTTGCACCAATAGCACTAGGGACAAATGTACCTACGGGGACTGATGTGTCTTGCACCCATAGCACCAGGGATACATTTACCAACGGGGACTGATGTGTCTTGCCCCAATAGCACCAGGGACGCATGTACCAAAGGGGACTGAAGTGTCTTGCACCAATAGCACCAGGGATGCATGTACCAACGGAGACTGATGTGTCTTGCACCAATAGCACAAGGGACGCATGTACCAACGGGGACTGATGTGCACCAATAGCACCAGAGACGCATGTATCAACGGGGACAGATGTGTCTTGCACCAATAGCACCGGGGACGAATGTACCAATGGGGACTGATGTATCTTGCACCAATAGCACCAGGGAAGCATGTACCAACAAGGACTGGTGTGTCTTGCACCAATAGCACCAGGGACGCATGTACCAACGGGGACTGGTGTGTCTTGCACCAATAGCACCAGGTACACATGTACCAACAGAGATTGATGTGTCTTGCACCAATAGCACCAGGGAAGCATGTACCAACGGGGACTGATGTGTCTTGCACCAATAGCACCAGGGACGCATGTTCCAACAGAGACTGATGTGTCTTGCACCAATAGCACCAGGGACGCATGTACCAACAGGGACTGATGTGCACCAATAGCACCAGGGACGCATGTACCAACAGGGACTGATGTGTTTTGCACCTATAGCACCAGGGATGCATGTACCAATGGGGACCAATGTGTCTTGCACCAATAGGACCAGGGACGCATGTACCAACAAGAACTGGTGTGTCTTGCACCAATAGCACCAGGTACGCATGTACCAAAGTGGACTGATGTGTCTTGCACCAATTGCACCAGAGAAGCATGTACCAACGGGGACTGATGTGTCTTGCATCAATAGCACCAGGGACGCATGTTCCAACGGAGACTGACGTGTCTTGCACCAATAGCACCAGGGACGCATGTACCAACGGGGACTGATGTGTCTTGCACCAATAGCACCATGGACGCATGTACCAATGGGGACTGATGTGTCTTGCACCAATAGCACCAGGGATGCATGTTCCAATGGAGACTGATGTGTCTTGCACCAATAGCACCAGGGACGCATGTACCGACAGGGACTGATGTGCAACAATAGCACCAGGGGCGCATGTACCAACAGGAACTGATATGTCTTGCACCAATAGCACCAGGGACGCATGTAGCAACGGGCACTGATATGTCTTGCACCAATAGCACCAGGGACGCATGTACCAACGGGGACTGGTGTGTCTTGCCTCAATAGCACCAGGGACGCATGTACCAACGGGGACTGGTGTGTCTTGCACCAATAGCACTAGGGACGCATGTACCAACGGGGACTGATGTGTCTTGCACCAATAGCACCAGGGACGCATGTACCAACGGGGACTGATGTGTCTTGCACCAATAGCACCAGGGACGCATGTACCAATGGGGACTGATGTGCACCAATAGCACCAGGGAGGCATGTACCAATGGGGACTGATGTGTCTTGCCCCAATAGCACCAGAGACGCATGTACCAACGGTGACTGATGTGTCTTGCACCAATAGTACCAGGGACGCATGTACCGACGGGGACTGATGTGTATTGCTTCAATAGCACCAGGGACGCTTGTACCAATGGGGACTGATGTGTCTTGCACCAATAGCACCAGGGACGCATGTACCAACGGGGAATGATGTGCACCAATAGCACCAGGGAGGCATGTACCAACGGGGACTGATGTGTCTTGCCCCAATAGCACCAGGGACGCATGTACCAACGGGGACTGATGTGTCTTGCACCAATAGCACCGGGGACGCATGTACCAACGGGGACTGATGTGCACCAATAGCACCAGGGACACATGTACCAACAAGGACTGATGTTTCTTGCACCAATAGCACCAGGGACGCATGTACCAACGGGGACTGATGTGCACCAATAGCACCAGGGAGGCATGTACCAACGGGCACTGATGTGTCTTGCCCCAATAGAATCAGGGACGCATGTAGCAACGGGCACTGATGTGTCTTGCACCAATAGCACCAGGGCGCATGTACCAACAGGGACTGATGTGTCTTGCACCAATAGCAGAAGGGACACATGTACCAATGAGGACTGATTTGTCTTGCACCAATAGCACCAGGGACGCATGTACCAACGGGGACTGATGTGTCTTGCACCAATGGCACCAGGGACGCATGTACCAACGGGGACTGATGTGTCGCATGTACCAATGGGGACTGATGTGTCTTGCACCAATAGCACCAGGGACGCATGTACCAACGGGGACGCATGTACCAACGGGGACTGATGTGTCTTGCACCAATAGCACAAGGGACGCATGTACCAACAGGGACTGATGTGTCTTGCACCAATAGCACCAGGGAGGCATGTACCAACGAGGACTGATGTGTCGCATGTACCAACAGGGACTGATGTGTCTTGCACCAATAGCACCAGGGACGCATGTACCAACGGGGACGCATGTAGCAATGGGGACTGATGTGTCTTGCACCAATAGCACCAGGGACGCATGTACCAACGGGACTGATGTGTCTTGCACCAATAGCACTAGGGACAAATGTACCTACGGGACTGATGTGTCTTGCACCCATAGCACCAGGGATGCATGTACCAACGGGGACTGATGTGTCTTGCCCCAATAGCACCAGGGACGCATGTACCAAAGGGGACTGAAGTGTCTTGCACCAATAGCACCAGGGATGCATGTACCAACGGAGACTGATGTGTCTTGCACCAATAGCACAAGGGACGCATGTACCAACGGGGACTGATGTGCACCAATAGCACCAGAGACGCATGTATCAACGGGGACAGATGTGTCTTGCACCAATAGCACCGGGGACGAATGTACCAATGGGGACTGATGTATCTTGCACCAATAGCACCAGGGACGCATGTACCAACAAGGACTGGTGTGTCTTGCACCAATAGCACCAGGGACGCATGTACCAACGGGGACTGGTGTGTCTTGCACCAATAGCACCAGGTACACATGTACCAACAGAGATTGATGTGTCTTGCACCAATAGCACCAGGGAAGCATGTACCAACGGGGACTGATTTGTCTTGCACCAATAGCACCAGGGACGCATGTTCCAACTGAGACTGATGTGTCTTGCACCAATAGCACCAGGGACGCATGTACCAACAGGGACTGATGTGCACCAATAGCACCAGGGACGCATGTACCAACAGGGACTGATGTGTTTTGCACCTATAGCACCAGGGATGCATGTACCAATGGGGACCAATGTGTCTTGCACCAATAGGACCAGGGACGCATGTACCAACAAGAACTGGTGTGTCTTGCACCAATAGCACCAGGTACGCATGTACCAAAGTGGACTGATGTGTCTTGCACCAATTGCACCAGAGAAGCATGTACCAACGGGGACTGATGTGTCTTGCATCAATAGCACCAGGGACGCATGTTCCAACGGAGACTGACGTGTCTTGCACCAATAGCACCAGGGACGCATGTACCAACGGGGACTGATGTGTCTTGCACCAATAGCACCATGGACGCATGTACCAATGGGGACTGATGTGTCTTGCACCAATAGCACCAGGGATGCATGTTCCAATGGAGACTGATGTGTCTTGCACCAATAGCACCAGGGACGCATGTACCGACAGGGACTGATGTGCAACAATAGCACCAGGGGCGCATGTACCAACAGGAACTGATATGTCTTGCACCAAGAGCACCAGGGACGCATGTACCAACGGGCACTGATGTGTCTTGCACCAATAGCACCAGGGACACATGTACCGACAGGGACTGATGTGCACCAATTGCACCAGGGGCGCATGTACCAACAGGAACTGATGTGTCTTGCCCCAATAGCACCAGAGACGCATGTACCAACGGTGACTGATGTGTCTTGCACCAATAGTACCAGGGACGCATGTACCGACGGGGACTGATGTGTCTTGCTTCAATAGCACCAGGGACGCTTGTACCAATGGGGACTGATGTGTCTTGCACCAATAGCACAAGGGACGCATGTACCAACGGGGACTGATGTCTCTTGCACCAATAGCACCAGGGACGCATGTACCAACGGGGACTGATGTCTCTTGCACCAATAGCACCAGGGACGCATGTGCCAACGGGGACTGATGTGTCTTGCACCAATAGCACCAGGGACGCATGTAACAACGGGGACTGATGTGTCTTGCACCAATAGCACCAGGGACGCATGTACCAACGGGGACTGATGTGTCTTGCACCAATAGCACCGGGGATGCATGTACCAACGGGGACTGATGTGTCTTGCACCAATAGCACCAAGGACGCATGTACCAATGGGGACTGATGTGTCTTGCACCAATAGCACCAGGGACGCATGTACCAACGGGGACTGATGTGCACCAATAGCACCAGGGAGGCATGTACCAACGGGGACTGATGTGCCTTGCCCCAATAGCACCAGGGACGCATGTACCAACGGGGACTGATGTGTCTTGCACCAATAGCACCGGGGACGCATGTACCAACGGGGACTGATGTGCACCAATAGCACCAGGGACGCATGTACCAACAAGGACTGATGTTTCTTGCACCAATAGCACCAGGGACGCATGTACCAACGGGGACTGATGTGCACCAATAGCACCAGGGAGGCATGTACCAACGGGCACTGATGTGTCTTGCCCCAATAGAATCAGGGACGCATGTAGCAACGGGCACTGATGTGTCTTGAACCAATAGCACCAGGACGCATGAACCAACAGGGACTGATGTGTCTTGCACCAATAGCAGAAGGGACACATGTACCAATGAGGACTGATTTGTCTTGCACCAATAGCACCAGGGACGCATGTACCAACGGGGACTGATGTGTCTTGCACCAATGGCACCAGGGACGCATGTACCAACAGGGATTGATGTGTCGCATGTACCAATGGGGACTGATGTGTCTTGCACCAATAGCACCAGGGACGCATGTACCAACGGGGACGCATGTACCAACGGGGACTGATGTGTCTTGCACCAATAGCACAAGGGACGCATGTACCAATAGGGACTGATGTGTCTTGCACCAATAGCACCAGGGAGGCATGTACCAACGAGGACTGATGTGTCGCATGTACCAACAGGGACTGATGTGTCTTGCACCAATAGCACCAGGGACGCATGTACCAACGGGGACGCATGTAGCAATGGGGACTGATGTGTCTTGCACCAATAGCACCAGGGACGCATGTACCAACGGGACTGATGTGTCTTGCACCAATAGCACTAGGGACAAATGTACCTACGGGGACTGATGTGTCTTGCACCCATAGCACCAGGGATGCATGTACCAACGGGGACTGATGTGTCTTGCCCCAATAGCACCAGGGACGCATGTACCAAAGGGGACTGAAGTGTCTTGCACCAATAGCACCAGGGATGCATGTACCAACGGAGACTGATGTGTCTTGCACCAATAGCACAAGGGACGCATGTACCAACGGGGACTGATGTGCACCAATAGCACCAGAGACGCATGTATCAACGGGGACAGATGTGTCTTGCACCAATAGCACCGGGGACGAATGTACCAATGGGGACTGATGTATCTTGCACCAATAGCACCAGGGACGCATGTACCAACAAGGACTGGTGTGTCTTGCACCAATAGCACCATGGACGCATGTACCAACGGGGACTGGTGTGTCTTGCACCAATAGCACCAGGTACACATGTACCAACAGAGATTGATGTGTCTTGCACCAATAGCACCAGGGAAGCATGTACCAACGGGGACTGATGTGTCTTGCACCAATAGCACCAGGGACGCATGTTCCAACAGAGACTGATGTGTCTTGCACCAATAGCACCAGGGACGCATGTACCAACAGGGACTGATGTGCACCAATAGCACCAGGGACGCATGTACCAACAGGGACTGATGTGTTTGGCACCTATAGCACCAGGGATGCATGTACCAATGGGGACCAATGTGTCTTGCACCAATAGGACCAGGGACGCATGTACCAACAAGAACTGGTGTGTCTTGCACCAATAGCACCAGGTACGCATGTACCAAAGTGGACTGATGTGTTTTGCACCAATTGCACCAGAGAAGCATGTACCAACAGGGACTGATTTGTCTTGCATCAATAGCACCAGGGACGCATGTTCCAACGGAGACTGACGTGTCTTGCACCAATAGCACTAGGGACAAATGTACCTACGGGGACTGATGTGTCTTGCACCCATAGCACCAGGGATACATTTACCAACGGGGACTGATGTGTCTTGCCCCAATAGCACCAGGGACGCATGTACCAAAGGGGACTGAAGTGTCTTGCACCAATAGCACCAGGGATGCATGTACCAACGGAGACTGATGTGTCTTGCACCAATAGCACAAGGGACGCATGTACCAACGGGGACTGATGTGCACCAATAGCACCAGAGACGCATGTATCAACGGGGACAGATGTGTCTTGCACCAATAGCACCGGGGACGAATGTACCAATGGGGACTGATGTATCTTGCACCAATAGCACCAGGGAAGCATGTACCAACAAGGACTGGTGTGTCTTGCACCAATAGCACCAGGGACGCATGTACCAACGGGGACTGGTGTGTCTTGCACCAATAGCACCAGGTACACATGTACCAACAGAGATTGATGTGTCTTGCACCAAAAGCACCAGGGAAGCATGTACCAACGGGGACTGATGTGTCTTGCACCAATAGCACCAGGGACGCATGTTCCAACAGAGACTGATGTGTCTTGCACCAATAGCACCAGGGACGCATGTACCAACAGGGACTGATGTGCACCAATAGCACCAGGGACGCATGTACCAACAGGGACTGATGTGTTTTGCACCTATAGCACCAGGGATGCATGTACCAATGGGGACCAATGTGTCTTGCACCAATAGGACCAGGGACGCATGTACCAACAAGAACTGGTGTGTCTTGCACCAATAGCACCAGGTACGCATGTACCAAAGTGGACTGATGTGTCTTGCACCAATTGCACCAGAGAAGCATGTACCAACGGGGACTGATGTGTCTTGCATCAATAGCACCAGGGACGCATGTTCCAACGGAGACTGACGTGTCTTGCACCAATAGCACCAGGGACGCATGTACCAACGGGGACTGATGTGTCTTGCACCAATAGCACCATGGACGCATGTACCAATGGGGACTGATGTGTCTTGCACCAATAGCACCAGGGATGCATGTTCCAATGGAGACTGATGTGTCTTGCACCAATAGCACCAGGGACGCATGTACCGACAGGGACTGATGTGCAACAATAGCACCAGGGGCGCATGTACCAACAGGAACTGATATGTCTTGCACCAATAGCACCAGGGACGCATGTAGCAACGGGCACTGATATGTCTTGCACCAATAGCACCAGGGACGCATGTACCAACGGGGACTGGTGTGTCTTGCCTCAATAGCACCAGGGACGCATGTACCAACGGGGACTGGTGTGTCTTGCACCAATAGCACTAGGGACGCATGTACCAACGGGGACTGATGTGTCTTGCACCAATAGCACCAGGGACGCATGTACCAACGGGGACTGATGTGTCTTGCACCAATAGCACCAGGGACGCATGTACCAATGGGGACTGATGTGCACCAATAGCACCAGGGAGGCATGTACCAATGGGGACTGATGTGTCTTGCCCCAATAGCACCAGAGACGCATGTACCAACGGTGACTGATGTGTCTTGCACCAATAGTACCAGGGACGCATGTACCGACGGGGACTGATGTGTATTGCTTCAATAGCACCAGGGACGCTTGTACCAATGGGGACTGATGTGTCTTGCACCAATAGCACCAGGGACGCATGTACCAACGGGGAATGATGTGCACCAATAGCACCAGGGAGGCATGTACCAACGGGGACTGATGTGTCTTGCCCCAATAGCACCAGGGACGCATGTACCAACGGGGACTGATGTGTCTTGCACCAATAGCACCGGGGACGCATGTACCAACGGGGACTGATGTGCACCAATAGCACCAGGGACACATGTACCAACAAGGACTGATGTTTCTTGCACCAATAGCACCAGGGACGCATGTACCAACGGGGACTGATGTGCACCAATAGCACCAGGGAGGCATGTACCAACGGGCACTGATGTGTCTTGCCCCAATAGAATCAGGGACGCATGTAGCAACGGGCACTGATGTGTCTTGCACCAATAGCACCAGGGCGCATGTACCAACAGGGACTGATGTGTCTTGCACCAATAGCAGAAGGGACACATGTACCAATGAGGACTGATTTGTCTTGCACCAATAGCACCAGGGACGCATGTACCAACGGGGACTGATGTGTCTTGCACCAATGGCACCAGGGACGCATGTACCAACGGGGACTGATGTGTCGCATGTACCAATGGGGACTGATGTGTCTTGCACCAATAGCACCAGGGACGCATGTACCAACGGGGACGCATGTACCAACGGGGACTGATGTGTCTTGCACCAATAGCACAAGGGACGCATGTACCAACAGGGACTGATGTGTCTTGCACCAATAGCACCAGGGAGGCATGTACCAACGAGGACTGATGTGTCGCATGTACCAACAGGGACTGATGTGTCTTGCACCAATAGCACCAGGGACGCATGTACCAACGGGGACGCATGTAGCAATGGGGACTGATGTGTCTTGCACCAATAGCACCAGGGACGCATGTACCAACGGGACTGATGTGTCTTGCACCAATAGCACTAGGGACAAATGTACCTACGGGACTGATGTGTCTTGCACCCATAGCACCAGGGATGCATGTACCAACGGGGACTGATGTGTCTTGCCCCAATAGCACCAGGGACGCATGTACCAAAGGGGACTGAAGTGTCTTGCACCAATAGCACCAGGGATGCATGTACCAACGGAGACTGATGTGTCTTGCACCAATAGCACAAGGGACGCATGTACCAACGGGGACTGATGTGCACCAATAGCACCAGAGACGCATGTATCAACGGGGACAGATGTGTCTTGCACCAATAGCACCGGGGACGAATGTACCAATGGGGACTGATGTATCTTGCACCAATAGCACCAGGGACGCATGTACCAACAAGGACTGGTGTGTCTTGCACCAATAGCACCAGGGACGCATGTACCAACGGGGACTGGTGTGTCTTGCACCAATAGCACCAGGTACACATGTACCAACAGAGATTGATGTGTCTTGCACCAATAGCACCAGGGAAGCATGTACCAACGGGGACTGATTTGTCTTGCACCAATAGCACCAGGGACGCATGTTCCAACTGAGACTGATGTGTCTTGCACCAATAGCACCAGGGACGCATGTACCAACAGGGACTGATGTGCACCAATAGCACCAGGGACGCATGTACCAACAGGGACTGATGTGTTTTGCACCTATAGCACCAGGGATGCATGTACCAATGGGGACCAATGTGTCTTGCACCAATAGGACCAGGGACGCATGTACCAACAAGAACTGGTGTGTCTTGCACCAATAGCACCAGGTACGCATGTACCAAAGTGGACTGATGTGTCTTGCACCAATTGCACCAGAGAAGCATGTACCAACGGGGACTGATGTGTCTTGCATCAATAGCACCAGGGACGCATGTTCCAACGGAGACTGACGTGTCTTGCACCAATAGCACCAGGGACGCATGTACCAACGGGGACTGATGTGTCTTGCACCAATAGCACCATGGACGCATGTACCAATGGGGACTGATGTGTCTTGCACCA
Organism: Ambystoma mexicanum; assembly: GCF_040938575.1. NCBI lineage: Eukaryota > Metazoa > Chordata > Amphibia > Caudata > Ambystomatidae > Ambystoma > Ambystoma mexicanum. The sequence goes on along the minus strand of NC_090931.1, from coordinate 11,035,450 downwards.
ATAGCACCAGGGATGCATGTTCCAATGGAGACTGATGTGTCTTGCACCAATAGCACCAGGGACGCATGTACCGACAGGGACTGATGTGCAACAATAGCACCAGGGGCGCATGTACCAACAGGAACTGATATGTCTTGCACCAAGAGCACCAGGGACGCATGTACCAACGGGCACTGATGTGTCTTGCACCAATAGCACCAGGGACACATGTACCGACAGGGACTGATGTGCACCAATTGCACCAGGGGCGCATGTACCAACAGGAACTGATGTGTCTTGCCCCAATAGCACCAGAGACGCATGTACCAACGGTGACTGATGTGTCTTGCACCAATAGTACCAGGGACGCATGTACCGACGGGGACTGATGTGTCTTGCTTCAATAGCACCAGGGACGCTTGTACCAATGGGGACTGATGTGTCTTGCACCAATAGCACAAGGGACGCATGTACCAACGGGGACTGATGTCTCTTGCACCAATAGCACCAGGGACGCATGTACCAACGGGGACTGATGTCTCTTGCACCAATAGCACCAGGGACGCATGTGCCAACGGGGACTGATGTGTCTTGCACCAATAGCACCAGGGACGCATGTAACAACGGGGACTGATGTGTCTTGCACCAATAGCACCAGGGACGCATGTACCAACGGGGACTGATGTGTCTTGCACCAATAGCACCGGGGATGCATGTACCAACGGGGACTGATGTGTCTTGCACCAATAGCACCAAGGACGCATGTACCAATGGGGACTGATGTGTCTTGCACCAATAGCACCAGGGACGCATGTACCAACGGGGACTGATGTGCACCAATAGCACCAGGGAGGCATGTACCAACGGGGACTGATGTGCCTTGCCCCAATAGCACCAGGGACGCATGTACCAACGGGGACTGATGTGTCTTGCACCAATAGCACCGGGGACGCATGTACCAACGGGGACTGATGTGCACCAATAGCACCAGGGACGCATGTACCAACAAGGACTGATGTTTCTTGCACCAATAGCACCAGGGACGCATGTACCAACGGGGACTGATGTGCACCAATAGCACCAGGGAGGCATGTACCAACGGGCACTGATGTGTCTTGCCCCAATAGAATCAGGGACGCATGTAGCAACGGGCACTGATGTGTCTTGAACCAATAGCACCAGGACGCATGAACCAACAGGGACTGATGTGTCTTGCACCAATAGCAGAAGGGACACATGTACCAATGAGGACTGATTTGTCTTGCACCAATAGCACCAGGGACGCATGTACCAACGGGGACTGATGTGTCTTGCACCAATGGCACCAGGGACGCATGTACCAACAGGGATTGATGTGTCGCATGTACCAATGGGGACTGATGTGTCTTGCACCAATAGCACCAGGGACGCATGTACCAACGGGGACGCATGTACCAACGGGGACTGATGTGTCTTGCACCAATAGCACAAGGGACGCATGTACCAATAGGGACTGATGTGTCTTGCACCAATAGCACCAGGGAGGCATGTACCAACGAGGACTGATGTGTCGCATGTACCAACAGGGACTGATGTGTCTTGCACCAATAGCACCAGGGACGCATGTACCAACGGGGACGCATGTAGCAATGGGGACTGATGTGTCTTGCACCAATAGCACCAGGGACGCATGTACCAACGGGACTGATGTGTCTTGCACCAATAGCACTAGGGACAAATGTACCTACGGGGACTGATGTGTCTTGCACCCATAGCACCAGGGATGCATGTACCAACGGGGACTGATGTGTCTTGCCCCAATAGCACCAGGGACGCATGTACCAAAGGGGACTGAAGTGTCTTGCACCAATAGCACCAGGGATGCATGTACCAACGGAGACTGATGTGTCTTGCACCAATAGCACAAGGGACGCATGTACCAACGGGGACTGATGTGCACCAATAGCACCAGAGACGCATGTATCAACGGGGACAGATGTGTCTTGCACCAATAGCACCGGGGACGAATGTACCAATGGGGACTGATGTATCTTGCACCAATAGCACCAGGGACGCATGTACCAACAAGGACTGGTGTGTCTTGCACCAATAGCACCATGGACGCATGTACCAACGGGGACTGGTGTGTCTTGCACCAATAGCACCAGGTACACATGTACCAACAGAGATTGATGTGTCTTGCACCAATAGCACCAGGGAAGCATGTACCAACGGGGACTGATGTGTCTTGCACCAATAGCACCAGGGACGCATGTTCCAACAGAGACTGATGTGTCTTGCACCAATAGCACCAGGGACGCATGTACCAACAGGGACTGATGTGCACCAATAGCACCAGGGACGCATGTACCAACAGGGACTGATGTGTTTGGCACCTATAGCACCAGGGATGCATGTACCAATGGGGACCAATGTGTCTTGCACCAATAGGACCAGGGACGCATGTACCAACAAGAACTGGTGTGTCTTGCACCAATAGCACCAGGTACGCATGTACCAAAGTGGACTGATGTGTTTTGCACCAATTGCACCAGAGAAGCATGTACCAACAGGGACTGATTTGTCTTGCATCAATAGCACCAGGGACGCATGTTCCAACGGAGACTGACGTGTCTTGCACCAATAGCACCAGGGACGCATGTACCAACGGGGACTGATGTGTCTTGCACCAATAGCACCATGGATGCATGTACCAATGGGGACTGATGTGTCTTGCACCAATAGCACCAGGGATGCATGTTCCAATGGAGACTGATGTGTCTTGCACCAATAGCACCAGGGACGCATGTACGGACAGGGACTGATGTGCAACAATAGCACCAGGGGCGCATGTACCAACAGGAACTGATATGTCTTGCACCAATAGCACCAGGGACGCATGTACCAACGGGCACTGATGTGTCTTGCACCAATAGCACCAGGGACACATGTACCGACGGGGACTGATGTGCACCAATTGCACCAGGGGCGCATGTACCAACAGTAACTGATGTGTCTTGCACCAGTAGCACCAGGGACGCATGTTCCAACGGAGACTGATGTGTCTTGCACCAATAGCACCAGGGACGCATGTACCAACGGGGACTGATGTGTCTCGCACCAATAGGACCAGGGACGCATGTAGCGACGGGGACTGATGTGCACCAATATCACCAAGGGCGAATGTACCAACAGGGACTGATGTGTCTTGCACCAATAGCACCAGGGATGCATGTGCCAACAGGGACTGATGTGTCTTGCAGCAATAACACCAGGGACGCATGTACCAATAGGGACCGATGTGTCTTGCACCAATAGCATCAGGGACGCATGTACCAATGGGGACTGATGTGCACTAATAGCACCAGGGATGCATTAGCACCAGGGACGCATGTACCAACAGGGACTGATGTGTATTGGACAAATAGCACCATGGAAGCATGTACCAACGGGGACTGATATGTCTTGCACCAATAGCACCAGGGACGCATGTTCCAATGGAGACTGATGTGTCTTGCACCAATAGCACCAGGGACGCATGTACCAACGGGGACTGATGTGTCTCGCACCAATAGGACCAGGGACGCATGTACTGACGGGGACTGATGTGCACCAATAGCAGCACGGGCGAATGTACCCACATGGACTGATGTGTCTTGCACCAATAGCACCAGGGATGCATGTGCCAACAGGGACTGATGTGTCTTGCAGCAATAACACCAGGGACGCATGTACCAACAGGGACAGATGTGTCTTGCACCAATAGTACCAGGGACGCATTAGCACAAGGGACACATGTACCAAGAGGGCTGATGTTCTTGCATCAATAGCACCGGGACACATGTACCAACGGGGACTGATGTGTCTTGCACCAATAGCACCAGGGACGCATGTACCAACGGGGACTGATGTGTCTTGCCCCAATAGCACCAGGGACGCATGTACCAACGGGGACTGATGTGTCTTGCACCAATACCACCAGGGACGCATGTACCAATGGGGACTGATGTGTCTTGCACCAATAGCACCAGGGACGCATGTACCAACGGGGACTGGTGTGTCTTGCCTCAATAGCACCAGGGACGCATGTACCAACGGGGACTGGTGTGTCTTGCACCAATAGCACTAGGGACGCATGTACCAACGGGGACTGATGTGTCTTGCACCAATAGCACCAGGGACGCATGTACCAACGGGGACTGATGTGTCTTGCACCAATAGCACCAGGGACGCATGTACCAATGGGGACTGATGTGCACCAATAGCACCAGGGAGGCATGTACCAATGGGGACTGATGTGTCTTGCCCCAATAGCACCAGAGACGCATGTACCAACGGTGACTGATGTGTCTTGCACCAATAGTACCAGGGACGCATGTACCGACGGGGACTGATGTGTATTGCTTCAATAGCACCAGGGACGCTTGTACCAATGGGGACTGATGTGTCTTGCACCAATAGCACCAGGGACGCATGTACCAACGGGGAATGATGTGCACCAATAGCACCAGGGAGGCATGTACCAACGGGGACTGATGTGTCTTGCCCCAATAGCACCAGGGACGCATGTACCAACGGGGACTGATGTGTCTTGCACCAATAGCACCGGGGACGCATGTACCAACGGGGACTGATGTGCACCAATAGCACCAGGGACACATGTACCAACAAGGACTGATGTTTCTTGCACCAATAGCACCAGGGACGCATGTACCAACGGGGACTGATGTGCACCAATAGCACCAGGGAGGCATGTACCAACGGGCACTGATGTGTCTTGCCCCAATAGAATCAGGGACGCATGTAGCAACGGGCACTGATGTGTCTTGCACCAATAGCACCAGGGCGCATGTACCAACAGGGACTGATGTGTCTTGCACCAATAGCAGAAGGGACACATGTACCAATGAGGACTGATTTGTCTTGCACCAATAGCACCAGGGACGCATGTACCAACGGGGACTGATGTGTCTTGCACCAATGGCACCAGGGACGCATGTACCAATGGGGACTGATGTGTCGCATGTACCAATGGGGACTGATGTGTCTTGCACCAATAGCACCAGGGACGCATGTACCAACGGGGACGCATGTACCAACGGGGACTGATGTGTCTTGCACCAATAGCACAAGGGACGCATGTACCAACAGGGACTGATGTGTCTTGCACCAATAGCACCAGGGAGGCATGTACCAACGAGGACTGATGTGTCGCATGTACCAACAGGGACTGATGTGTCTTGCACCAATAGCACCAGGGACGCATGTACCAACGGGGACGCATGTAGCAATGGGGACTGATGTGTCTTGCACCAATAGCACCAGGGACGCATGTACCAACGGGACTGATGTGTCTTGCACCAATAGCACTAGGGACAAATGTACCTACGGGACTGATGTGTCTTGCACCCATAGCACCAGGGATGCATGTACCAACGGGGACTGATGTGTCTTGCCCCAATAGCACCAGGGACGCATGTACCAAAGGGGACTGAAGTGTCTTGCACCAATAGCACCAGGGATGCATGTACCAACGGAGACTGATGTGTCTTGCACCAATAGCACAAGGGACGCATGTACCAACGGGGACTGATGTGCACCAATAGCACCAGAGACGCATGTATCAACGGGGACAGATGTGTCTTGCACCAATAGCACCGGGGACGAATGTACCAATGGGGACTGATGTATCTTGCACCAATAGCACCAGGGACGCATGTACCAACAAGGACTGGTGTGTCTTGCACCAATAGCACCAGGGACGCATGTACCAACGGGGACTGGTGTGTCTTGCACCAATAGCACCAGGTACACATGTACCAACAGAGATTGATGTGTCTTGCACCAATAGCACCAGGGAAGCATGTACCAACGGGGACTGATTTGTCTTGCACCAATAGCACCAGGGACGCATGTTCCAACTGAGACTGATGTGTCTTGCACCAATAGCACCAGGGACGCATGTACCAACAGGGACTGATGTGCACCAATAGCACCAGGGACGCATGTACCAACAGGGACTGATGTGTTTTGCACCTATAGCACCAGGGATGCATGTACCAATGGGGACCAATGTGTCTTGCACCAATAGGACCAGGGACGCATGTACCAACAAGAACTGGTGTGTCTTGCACCAATAGCACCAGGTACGCATGTACCAAAGTGGACTGATGTGTCTTGCACCAATTGCACCAGAGAAGCATGTACCAACGGGGACTGATGTGTCTTGCATCAATAGCACCAGGGACGCATGTTCCAACGGAGACTGACGTGTCTTGCACCAATAGCACCAGGGACGCATGTACCAACGGGGACTGATGTGTCTTGCACCAATAGCACCATGGACGCATGTACCAATGGGGACTGATGTGTCTTGCACCAATAGCACCAGGGATGCATGTTCCAATGGAGACTGATGTGTCTTGCACCAATAGCACCAGGGACGCATGTACCGACAGGGACTGATGTGCAACAATAGCACCAGGGGCGCATGTACCAACAGGAACTGATATGTCTTGCACCAAGAGCACCAGGGACGCATGTACCAACGGGCACTGATGTGTCTTGCACCAATAGCACCAGGGACACATGTACCGACAGGGACTGATGTGCACCAATTGCACCAGGGGCGCATGTACCAACAGGAACTGATGTGTCTTGCCCCAATAGCACCAGAGACGCATGTACCAACGGTGACTGATGTGTCTTGCACCAATAGTACCAGGGACGCATGTACCGACGGGGACTGATGTGTCTTGCTTCAATAGCACCAGGGACGCTTGTACCAATGGGGACTGATGTGTCTTGCACCAATAGCACAAGGGACGCATGTACCAACGGGGACTGATGTCTCTTGCACCAATAGCACCAGGGACGCATGTACCAACGGGGACTGATGTCTCTTGCACCAATAGCACCAGGGACGCATGTGCCAACGGGGACTGATGTGTCTTGCACCAATAGCACCAGGGACGCATGTAACAACGGGGACTGATGTGTCTTGCACCAATAGCACCAGGGACGCATGTACCAACGGGGACTGATGTGTCTTGCACCAATAGCACCGGGGATGCATGTACCAACGGGGACTGATGTGTCTTGCACCAATAGCACCAAGGACGCATGTACCAATGGGGACTGATGTGTCTTGCACCAATAGCACCAGGGACGCATGTACCAACGGGGACTGATGTGCACCAATAGCACCAGGGAGGCATGTACCAACGGGGACTGATGTGCCTTGCCCCAATAGCACCAGGGACGCATGTACCAACGGGGACTGATGTGTCTTGCACCAATAGCACCGGGGACGCATGTACCAACGGGGACTGATGTGCACCAATAGCACCAGGGACGCATGTACCAACAAGGACTGATGTTTCTTGCACCAATAGCACCAGGGACGCATGTACCAACGGGGACTGATGTGCACCAATAGCACCAGGGAGGCATGTACCAACGGGCACTGATGTGTCTTGCCCCAATAGAATCAGGGACGCATGTAGCAACGGGCACTGATGTGTCTTGAACCAATAGCACCAGGACGCATGAACCAACAGGGACTGATGTGTCTTGCACCAATAGCAGAAGGGACACATGTACCAATGAGGACTGATTTGTCTTGCACCAATAGCACCAGGGACGCATGTACCAACGGGGACTGATGTGTCTTGCACCAATGGCACCAGGGACGCATGTACCAACAGGGATTGATGTGTCGCATGTACCAATGGGGACTGATGTGTCTTGCACCAATAGCACCAGGGACGCATGTACCAACGGGGACGCATGTACCAACGGGGACTGATGTGTCTTGCACCAATAGCACAAGGGACGCATGTACCAATAGGGACTGATGTGTCTTGCACCAATAGCACCAGGGAGGCATGTACCAACGAGGACTGATGTGTCGCATGTACCAACAGGGACTGATGTGTCTTGCACCAATAGCACCAGGGACGCATGTACCAACGGGGACGCATGTAGCAATGGGGACTGATGTGTCTTGCACCAATAGCACCAGGGACGCATGTACCAACGGGACTGATGTGTCTTGCACCAATAGCACTAGGGACAAATGTACCTACGGGGACTGATGTGTCTTGCACCCATAGCACCAGGGATGCATGTACCAACGGGGACTGATGTGTCTTGCCCCAATAGCACCAGGGACGCATGTACCAAAGGGGACTGAAGTGTCTTGCACCAATAGCACCAGGGATGCATGTACCAACGGAGACTGATGTGTCTTGCACCAATAGCACAAGGGACGCATGTACCAACGGGGACTGATGTGCACCAATAGCACCAGAGACGCATGTATCAACGGGGACAGATGTGTCTTGCACCAATAGCACCGGGGACGAATGTACCAATGGGGACTGATGTATCTTGCACCAATAGCACCAGGGACGCATGTACCAACAAGGACTGGTGTGTCTTGCACCAATAGCACCATGGACGCATGTACCAACGGGGACTGGTGTGTCTTGCACCAATAGCACCAGGTACACATGTACCAACAGAGATTGATGTGTCTTGCACCAATAGCACCAGGGAAGCATGTACCAACGGGGACTGATGTGTCTTGCACCAATAGCACCAGGGACGCATGTTCCAACAGAGACTGATGTGTCTTGCACCAATAGCACCAGGGACGCATGTACCAACAGGGACTGATGTGCACCAATAGCACCAGGGACGCATGTACCAACAGGGACTGATGTGTTTGGCACCTATAGCACCAGGGATGCATGTACCAATGGGGACCAATGTGTCTTGCACCAATAGGACCAGCGACGCATGTACCAACAAGAACTGGTGTGTCTTGCACCAATAGCACCAGGTACGCATGTACCAAAGTGGACTGATGTGTTTTGCACCAATTGCACCAGAGAAGCATGTACCAACAGGGACTGATTTGTCTTGCATCAATAGCACCAGGGACGCATGTTCCAACGGAGACTGACGTGTCTTGCACCAATAGCACCAGGGACGCATGTACCAACGGGGACTGATGTGTCTTGCACCAATAGCACCATGGATGCATGTACCAATGGGGACTGATGTGTCTTGCACCAATAGCACCAGGGATGCATGTTCCAATGGAGACTGATGTGTCTTGCACCAATAGCACCAGGGACGCATGTACGGACAGGGACTGATGTGCAACAATAGCACCAGGGGCGCATGTACCAACAGGAACTGATATGTCTTGCACCAATAGCACCAGGGACGCATGTACCAACGGGCACTGATGTGTCTTGCACCAATAGCACCAGGGACACATGTACCGACGGGGACTGATGTGCACCAATTGCACCAGGGGCGCATGTACCAACAGTAACTGATGTGTCTTGCACCAGTAGCACCAGGGACGCATGTTCCAACGGAGACTGATGTGTCTTGCACCAATAGCACCAGGGACGCATGTACCAACGGGGACTGATGTGTCTCGCACCAATAGGACCAGGGACGCATGTAGCGACGGGGACTGATGTGCACCAATATCACCAAGGGCGAATGTACCAACAGGGACTGATGTGTCTTGCACCAATAGCACCAGGGATGCATGTGCCAACAGGGACTGATGTGTCTTGCAGCAATAACACCAGGGACGCATGTACCAATAGGGACCGATGTGTCTTGCACCAATAGCATCAGGGACGCATGTACCAACGGGGACTGATGTGCACTAATAGCACCAGGGATGCATTAGCACCAGGGACGCATGTACCAACAGGGACTGATGTGTATTGCACAAATAGCACCATGGAAGCATGTACCAACGGGGACTGATATGTCTTGCACCAATAGCACCAGGGACGCATGTTCCAATGGAGACTGATGTGTCTTGCACCAATAGCACCAGGGACGCATGTACCAACGGGGACTGATGTGTCTCGCACCAATAGGACCAGGGACGCATGTACTGACGGGGACTGATGTGCACCAATAGCAGCACGGGCGAATGTACCCACATGGACTGATGTGTCTTGCACCAATAGCACCAGGGATGCATGTGCCAACAGGGACTGATGTGTCTTGCAGCAATAACACCAGGGACGCATGTACCAACAGGGACAGATGTGTCTTGCACCAATAGTACCAGGGACGCATTAGCACAAGGGACACATGTACCAAGAGGGCTGATGTTCTTGCGTCAATAGCACCGGGACACATGTACCAACGGGGACTGATGTGTCTTGCACCAATAGCACCAGGGACGCATGTACCAACGGGGACTGATGTGTCTTGCCCCAATAGCACCAGGGACGCATGTACCAACGGGGACTGATGTGTCTTGCACCAATACCACCAGGGACGCATGTACCAATGGGGACTGATGTGTCTTGCACCAATAGCACCAGGGACGCATGTACCAACGGGGACTGATGTGTCTTGCACCAATAGCACCAGGGACGTATGTACCAACGGGGACTGATGTGTCTTGCACCAATAGCACCAGGGACGCATGTACCAATGGGGACTGATGTGTCTTGCACCAATAGCACCAGGGACGCATGTACCAACGGGGACTGATGTGTCTTGCCCCAATAGCACCAGGGACGCATGTACCAACGGGGACTGGTGTGTCTTGCACCAATAGCACCAGGGACGCATGTACCAACGGGGACTGATGTGTCTTGCACCAATAGAACCAGGGACGCATGTAAAAACGGGGACTGATGTGCACCAATAGCACCAGGGAGGCATGTACCAACGGGGACTGATGTGTCTTGCACCAATAGCACCAGGGACGCATGTACCAACGGGGACTGATGTGTCTTGCACCAATAGCACCAGGGACGCATGTACCAACGGGGACTGATGTGTCTTGCACAAATAGCATCAGGGACGCATGTACCAACGGGGACTGATGTGTCTTGCACCAATAGCACCAGGGACGCATGTACCAACGGGGGCTGATGTGCACCAATAGCACCAAGGAGGCATGTACCAACGGGGACCGATGTGTCTTGCCCCAATAGCACCAGGGACGCATGTACCAACGGTGACTGATGTGTCTTGCACCAATAGCACCAGGGACGCATGTACCAACGGGGACTGATGTGCACCAATAGCACCAGGGACGCATGTACCAACAAGGACTGATGTCTCTTGCACCAATAGCACCAGGGACGCATGTACCAACGGGGACTGATGTGTCTTGCCCTAATTGCACCAGGGATGCATGTACCAACGGGGACTGATGTGTCTTGCACCAATAGCACCAGGGACGCATGTACCAATGGAGACTGATGTCTCTTGCACCAATAGCACCAGGGACGCATGTACCAACGGGGACTGATGTGTCTTGCACCAATGGCACCAGGGACGCATGTACCAACGTGGACTGATGTGTCTTGCACCAATAGCACCGGGGACGCATGTACCAATGGGGACTGATGTGCACCAATAGCACCAGAGACGCATGGATCAACGGGGACAGATGTGTCTTGCACCAATAGCACCGCGGACGAATGTACCAATGGGGACTGATGTGTCTTGTACCAATAGCACAAGGGACGCATGTACCAACAAGGACTGGTGTGTCTTGCACCAATAGCACCAGGGATGCATGTATCAACGGGGACAGATGTGTCTTGCACCAATAGCACCGGGGACGCATGTACCAACGGGGACTGATGTGTCTTGCACCAATAGCACAAGGGACGCATGTACCAACGGGGACTGATGTGTCTTGCACCAATAGCACCAGGGAGGCATGTACTAACGAGGACTGATGTGTCGCATGTACCAACAGGGACTGATGTGTCTTGCACCAATAGCACCAGGGACGCATGTACCAACGGGGACGCATGTAGCAATGGGGACTGATGTGTCTTGCACCAATAGCACCAGGGACGCATGTACCAACGGGACTGATGTGTCTTGCACCAATAGCACTAGGGACAAATGTACCTACGGGGACTGATGTGTCTTGCACCAATAGCACCAGGGATGCATGTACCAACGGGGACTGATGTGTCTTGCCCCAATAGCACCAGGGACGCATGTACCAAAGGGGACTGAAGTGTCTTGCACCAATAGCACCAGGGATGCATGTACCAACGGAGACTGATGTGTCTTGCACCAATAGCACAAGGGACGCATGTACCAACGGGGACTGATGTGTCTTGCCCCAATAGCACCAGGGACGCATGTACCAAAGGGGACTGAAGTGTCTTGCACCAATAGCACCAGGGATGCATGTACCAACGGAGACTGATGTGTCTTGCACCAATAGCACAAGGGACGCATGTACCAACGGGGACTGATGTGCACCAATAGCACAAGGGATGCATGTACCAAGGGGGACTGATGTTCTTGCATCAATAGCACCGGGACACATGTACCAACGGGGACTGATGTGTCTTGCACCAATAGCACCAGGGATGCATGTACCAACGGGGACTGATGTGTCTTGCCCCAATAGCACCAGGGACGCATGTACCAACGGGGACTGATGTGTCTTGCACCAATACCACCAGGGACGCATGTACCAACGGGGACTGATGTGTCTTGCACCAATAGCACCAGAGACGCATGTACCAACGGGGACTGATGTGTCTTGCACCAATAGCACCAGGGACGTATGTACCAACGGGGACTGATGTGTCTTGCACCAATAGCACCAGGGACGCATGTACCAACGGGGACTGATGTGTCTTGCACCAATAGCACCAGGGACGCATGTACCAACGGGGACTGATGTGTCTTGCCCCAATAGCACCAGGGACGCATGTACCAACGGGGACTGGTGTGTCTTGTCCCAATAGCACCAGGGACGCATGTACCAACGGGGACTGATGTGTCTTACCAATAGCACCAGGGAGGCATGTACCAACGGGCACTGATGTGTCTTGCACCAATAGCACCAGGGACGCATGTACCAACGGGGACTGATGTGTCTTGCACCAATAGCACCAGGGACGCATGTACCAACGGGGACTGATGTGTCTTGCACAAATAGCACCAGGGACGCATGTACCAACGGGGACTGATGTGTCTTGCACCAATAGCACCAGGGACGCATGTACCAACGGGGACTGATGTGCACCAATAGCACCAAGGAGGCATGTACCAACGGGGACCGATGTGTCTTGCCCCAATAGCACCAGGGACGCATGTACCAACGGTGACTGATGTGTCTTGCACCAATAGCACCAGGGACGCATGTACCAACGGGGAATGATGTGCACCAATAGCACCAGGGACGCATGTACCAACAAGGACTGATGTCTCTTGCACCAATAGCACCAGGGACGCATGTACCAACGGGGACTGATGTGTCTTGCCCTAATAGCACCAGGGATGCATGTACCAACGGGGACTGATGTGTCTTGCACCAATAGCACCAGGGACGCATGTACCAATGGAGACTGATGTCTCTTGCACCAAAAGCACCAGGGACGCATGTACCAACAAGGACTGATGTCTCTTGCACCAATAGCACCAGGGACGCATGTAACAACGGGGACTGATGTGTCTTGCCCTAATTGCACCAGGGATGCATGTACCAACGGGGACTGATGTGTCTTGCACCAATAGCACCAGGGACGCATGTACCAATGGAGACTGATGTCTCTTGCACCAATAGCACCAGGGACGCATGTACCAACGGGGACTGATGTGTCTTGCACCAATAGCACCAGGGACACATGTAACAACAGGGACTGATGTGTCTTGCACCAATAGCACCAGGGACGCATGTACCAACGCGGACTGATGTGTCTTGCACCAATAGCACCGGGGAAGCATGTACCAACGTGGACTGATGTGTCTTACACCAATCGCACCAGGGATGCATGTACCAACGGGGACTGATGTGTCTTGCACCAATAGCACCACGGACGCATGTACCAAACTGGACTGATGTGCACCAATAGCACCAGGGACGCATGTACCAACGGGGACTGATGTGTCTTGCACCAATAGCACCAGGAACGCATGTACCAACGGGGACTGATGTGTCTTGCACCAATAGCACCAGGGACGCATGTACCAACGGGGACTGATGTGCACCAATAGAACCAGGGAGGCATGTACCAACGGGGACTGATGTGTCTTGCCCCAATATCACCAGAGACGCATGTACCAACGGTGACTGATGTGTCTTGCACCAATAGTACCAGGGACACATGTACCAACGGGGACTGATGTGTCTTGCACCAATAGCACCAGGGACGCATGTACCAACGGGGACTGATGTGCACCAATAGAACCAGGAGGCATGTACCAACGGGGACTGATGTGTCTTGCCCCAATAGCACCAGGGACGCTTGTACCAACGGTGACTGATGTGTCTTGCACCAATAGCACCAGGGACGCATGTACCAACGGGGACTGATGTCTCTTGCACCAATAGCACCAGGGATGCATGTACCAACGGGGACTGATGTCTCTTGCACCAATAGCACCAGGGATGCATGTGCCAACGGGGACTGATGTGTCTTGCACCAATAGCACCAGGGACGCATGTAACAACGGGGACTGATGTGTCTTGCCCCAATAGCACCAGGGATGCATGTATCAATGGGGACTGATGTGTCTTGCAACAATAGCACGAGGGACGCATGTACTGACGGGGACTGATGTGCACCAATAGCACCACGGGCGCATGTACCAACAGGGACTGATGTGTCTTGCAGCAATAACACCAGGGACGCATGTACCAACAGGGACAGATGTGTCTTGCACCAATAGCACCAGGGACGCATGTACCAAAGGGGACTGATGTGCACTAATAGCACCAGGGATGCATTAGCACCAGGGACGCATGTACCAACGGGGACTGATGTGGATTGCAACAATAGCACCATGGAAGCATGTACCAACGGGGACTGATGCGTCTTGCACCAATAGCACCAGGGACGCATGTTCCAAGGGAGACTGATGTGTCTTGCACGAATAGCACCAGGGACGCATGTACCAACGGGGACTGATGTGTCTCGCACCAATAGGACCAGGGACGCATGTACCGACGGGGACTGATGTGCACCAATAGCACCACGGGCGAATGTACCCACAGGGTCTGATGTGTCTTGCACCAATAGCACCAGGGATGCATGTGCCAACAGGGACTGATGTGTCTTGCAGCAATAACACCAGGGACGCATGTACCAACAGGGACAGATGTGTCTTGCACCAATAGCACCAGGGACGCATTAGCACAAGGGACGCATGTACCAAGGGGGACTGATGTTCTTGCATCAATAGCACCGGGACACATGTAGCAACGGGGACTGATGTGTCTTGCACCAATAGCACCAGGGATGCATGTACCAACGGGGGCTGATGTGTCTTGCCCCAATAGCACCAGGGACGCATGTACCAACGGGGACTGATGTGTCTTGCACCAATACCACCAGGGACGCATGTACCAACGGGGACTGATGTGTCTTGCACCAATAGCACCAGGGACGCATGTACCAACGGGGACTGATGTGTCTTGCACCAATAGCACCAGGGACGTATGTACCAACAGGGACTGATGTGTCTTGCACCAATAGCACCAGGGACGCATGTACCAACGGGGACTGATGTGTCTTGCACCAATAGCACCAGGGACGCATGTACCAACGGGGACTGATGTGCACCAATAGCACCAAGGAGGCATGTACCAACGGGGACCGATGTGTCTTGCCCCAATAGCACCAGGGACGCATGTACCAACGGTGACTGATGTGTCTTGCACCAATAGCACCAGGGACGTATGTACCAACGGGGACTGATGTGCACCAATAGCACCAGGGACGCATGTACCAACAAGGACTGATGTCTCTTGCACCAATAGCACCAGGGACGCATGTACCAACGGGGACTGATGTGTCTTGCCCTAATAACACCAGGGATGCATGTACCAACGGGGACTGATGTGTCTTGCACCAATAGCACCAGGGACGCATGTACCAATGGAGACTGATGTCTCTTGCACCAAAAGCACCAGGGACACATGTACCAACGGGGACTGATGTGTCTTGCACCAATAGCACCAGGGACACATGTAACAACAGGGACTGATGTGTCTTGCACCAATAGCACCAGGGACGCACGTACCAACGCGGACTGATGTGTCTTGCACCAATAGCACCGGGGACGCATGTACCAAAGGGGACTGATGTGTCTTACACCAATCGCACCAGGGATGCATGTACCAACGGGGACTGATGTGTCTTGCACCAATAGCACCATGGACGCATGTACCAAACTGGACTGATGTGCACCAATAGCACCAGGGACGCATGTACCAACGGGGACTGATGTGTCTTGCACCAATAGCACCAGGGACGCATGTCCCAATGGGGACTGATGTGCACAAATAGAACCAGGGAGGCATGTTCCAAGGGAGACTGATGTGTCTTGCACCAATAGCACCAGGGACGCATGTACCAACGGGGACTGATGTGTCTCGGACCAATAGGACCAGGGACGCATGTACCGACGGGGACTGATGTGCACCAATAGCACCACGGGCGAATGTCCCCACAGGGACTGATGTGTCTTGCACCAATAGCACCTGGGATGCATGTGCCAACAGGGACTGATGTGTCTTGCAGCAATAACACCAGGGACGCATGTACCAACAGGGACAGATGTGTCTTGCACCAATAGCACCAGGGACGCATTAGCACAAGGGACGCATGTACTAAGGGGGACTGATGTTCTTGCATCAATAGCACCGGGACATATGTACCAACGGGGACTGATGTGTCTTTCACCAATAGCACCAGGGATGCATGTACCAACGGGGACTGATGTGTCTTGCCCCAATAGCACCAGGGACGCATGTACCAACGGGGACTGATGTGTCTTGCACCGATACCACCAGGGACGCATGTACCAACGGGGACTGATGTGTCTTGCACAAATAGCACCAGGGATGCATGTACCAACGGGGACTGATGTGTCTTGCACCAATACCACCAGGGACGTATGTACCAACGGGGACTGATGTGTCTTGCACCAATAGCACCAGGGACGCAGGTACCAACGGGGACTGATGTGTCTTGCACCAATAGCACCAGGGACGCATGTACCAATGGGGACTGATGTGTCTTGACCCAATAGCACCAGGGACGCATGTACCAACGGGGACTGGTGTGTCTTGCACCAATAGCACCAGGGACGCATGTACCAACGGGGACTGATGTGTCTTGCACCAATAGCACCAGGGACGCATGTACCAACGGGGACTGATGTGTCTTGCACCAGTAGCACCAGGGACGCATGTACCAACGGGGACTGATGTGCACCAATAGCACCAGGGAGGCATGTACCAACGGGGACTGATGTGTCTTGCACCAATAGCACCAGGGACGCATGTACCAACGGGGACTGATCTGTCTTGCACCAATAGCACCAGGGACGCATGTACCGACGGGGACGCATGTAGCAATGGGGACTGATGTGTCTTGCACCAATAGCACCAGGGATGCATGTACCAACGGGGACTGATGTGTCTTGCACCAATAGCTCTAGGGACACATGTACCTACGGGGACTGATGTGTTTTGCACCAATAGCACCAGGGATGCATGTACCAACGGGGACTGATGTGTCTTGCCCCAATAGCACCAGGGACGCATGTACCAAAGGGGACTGAAGTGTCTTGCACCAATAGCACCAGGGATGCATGTACCAACGGAGACTGATGTGTCTTGCACCAATAGCACAAGGGACGCATGTACCAACGGGGACTGATGTGCACCAATAGCACCAGGTACGCATGTATCAACGGGTACAGATGTGTCTTGCACCAATAGCACCGGGGACGAATGTACCAATGGGGACCGAGGTATCTTGCACCAATAGCACCAGGGACGCATGTACCAACAAGGACTGGTGTGTCTTGCACCAATAGCACCAGGGACGCATGTACCAACGGGGACTGGTGTGTCTTGCACCAATAGCACCAAGTACACATGTACCAACAGAGATTGATGTGTCTTGCACCAATAGCACCAGGGAAGCATGTACCAACGGGGACTGATGTGTTTTGCACCCATAGCACCAGGGACGCATGTACCAACAGGGACTGATGTGCACCAATAGGACCAGGGACGCATGTACCAACAAGGACTGGTGTGTCTTGCACCAATAGCACCAGGGACCCATGTACCAATGGGGACTTGTGTGTCTTGCACCAATAGCACCAGGTACGCATGTACCAACGGGGACTGATGTGTCTTGCACCAATAGCACCAGAGAAGCATGTACCAACGGGGACTGATGTGTCTTGCACCATTAGCACCAGGGACGCATGTACCAACGGGGACTGATGTGCACCAATAGCACCAGGGAGGCATGTACCAACAGGGACTGATGTGTCTTGCCCCAATAGCACCAGGGACGCATGTACCAATGGGGACTGATCTGTCTTGCACCAATAGCACCAGGGACGCATGTACCAATTGGGACTGATGTGCACCAATAGCACCAGGGACGCATGTACCAACAAGGACTGATGTTTCTTGCACCAATTGCACCAGGGACGCATGTACCAACGGGGACTGATGTGCACCAATAGCACCAGGGAGGCATGTACCAACGGGCACTGATGTGTCTTGCCCCAATAGAATCAGGGACGCATGTAGCAACGGGCACTGATGTGTCTTGCACCAATAGCACCAGGACGCATGTACCAACAGGGACTGATGTGTCTTGCACTAATAGCAGAAGGGACACATGTAACGACGAGGACTGATTTGTCTTGCACCAATAGCACCAGGGACGCATGTACCAACGGGCACTGATGTGTATTGCACCAATGGCACCAGGGACGCATGTACCAACGGGGACTGATGTGTCGCATGTAACAATGGGGACTGATGTGTCTTGCACCAATAGCACCAGGGACGCATTTACCAACGGGGACGCATGTACCAACGGGGACTGATGTGTCTTGCACCAATAGCACAAGGGACGCATGTACCAACGGGGACTGATGTGTCTTGCACCAATAGCACCAGGGAGGCATGTACCAACGAGGACTGATGTGTCGCATGTACCAACGGGGACTGATGTGTCTTGCACCAATAGCACCAGGGACGCATGTACCAACGGGGACCCATGTAGCAATGGTGACTGATGTGTCTTGCACCAATAGCACCAGGGACGCATGTACCAATGGGGACTGATGTGTCTTGCACTAATAGCACTAGGGACAAATGTACCTACGGGGACTGATGTGTCTTGCACCAATAGCACCAGGGATGCATGTACCAACGGGGACTGATGCGTCTTGCCCCAATAGCACCAGGGACGCATGTACCAAAGGGGACTGAAGTGTCTTGCACCAATAGCACCAGGGATGCATGTACCAACAGAGACTGATGTGTCTTGCACCAATAGCACAAGGGACGCATGTACCAACGGGGACTGATGTGCACCAATAGCACCAGGGACGCATGTATCAACGGGGACAGATGTGTCTTGCACCTATAGCACCGGGGACGAATGTACCAATAGGGACCGATGTATCTTGCACCAATAGCACCAGGGACGCATGTACCAACAAGGACTGGTGTGTCTTGCACCAATAGCACCAGGGACGCATGTAAAAACGGGGACTGGTGTGTCTTGCACCAATAGCACCAGGTACACATGTACCAACAGAGATTGATGTGTCTTGCACCAATAGCACCAGGGAAGCATGTACCAACGGGGACTGATGTGTCTTGCACCAATAGCACCAGGGAAGCATGTTCCAACAGAGACTGATGTGTCTTGCACCAATAGCACCAGGGACGCATGTACCAACTGGGACTGATGTGCACCAATAGCACCAGGGACGCATGTACCAACAGGGACTGATGTGTTTTGCACCTATAGCACCAGGGACGCATGTACCAATGGGGACCAATGTGTCTTGCACCAATAGGACCAGGGACGCATGTACCAACAAGAACTGGTGTGTCTTGCACCAATAGCACCAGGGACCCATGTACCAATGGGGACTTGTGTGTCTTGCACCAATAGCACCAGGTACGCATGTACCAACGGGGACTGATGTGTCTTGCACCAATAGCACCAGAGAAGCATGTACCAACGGGGACTGATGTGTCTTGCAACAATAGCACCAGGGACGCATGTTCTTGCACCAATAGCACCAGGGACGCATGTACCAACGGGGACTGATGTGTCTTGCACCAATAGCACCATGGACGCATGTACTAATGGGGACTGATGTGTCTTGCACCAATACCACCAGGGACGCATGTACCAACGGGGACTGATGTGTCTTGCACCAAAAGCACCAGGGACGCATGTACCAACGGGGACTGATGTGTCTTGCACCAATAGCACCAGGGACGTATGTACCAACGGGGACTGATGTGTCTTGCACCAATAGCACCAGGGACGCATGTACCAATGGGGACTGATGTGTCTTGCACCAATAGCACCAGGGACGCATGTATCAATGGGGACTGATGTGTCTTGCCCCAATAGCACCAGGGACGCATGTACCAACGGGGACTGGTGTGTCTTGCACCAATAGCACCAGGGACGCATGTACCAACGGGGACTGATGTGTCTTGCACCAATAGAACCAGGGACGCATGTAAAAACGGGGACTGATGTGCACCAATAGCACCAGGGAGGCATGTACCAACGGGGACTGATGTGTCTTGCACCAATAGCACCAGGGACGCATGTACCAACGGGGACTGATGTGTCTTGCACCAATAGCACCAGGGACGCATGTACCAACGGGGACTGATGTGTCTTGCACAAATAGCATCAGGGACGCATGTACCAACGGGGACTGATGTGTCTTGCACCAATAGCACCAGGGACGCATGAACCAACGGGGGCTGATGTGCACCAATAGCACCAAGGAGGCATGTACCAACGGGGACCGATGTGTCTTGCCCCAATAGCACCAGGGACGCATGTTCCAACGGTGACTGATGTGTCTTGCACCAATAGCACCAGGGACGCATGTACCAACGGGGACTGATGTGCACCAATAGCACCAGGGACGCATGTACCAACAAGGACTGATGTCTCTTGCACCAATAGCACCAGGGACGCATGTACCAACAGGGACTGAAGTGTCTTGCCCTAATTGCACCAGGGATGCATGTACCAACGGGGACTGATGTGTCTTGCACCAATAGCACCAGGGACGCATGTACCAATGGAGACTGATGTCTCTTGCACCAATAGCACCAGGGACGCATGTACCAACGGGGACTGATGTGTCTTGCACCAATAGCACCAGGGACGCATGTACCAACGCGGACTGATGTGTCTTGCACCAATAGCACCGGGGACGCATGTACCAATGGGGACTGATGTGCACCAATAGCACCAGAGACGCATGGATCAACGGGGACAGATGTGTCTTGCACCAATAGCACCGGGGACGAATGTACCAACGGGGACTGATGTGTCTTGCACCAATAGCACCAGGGACACATGTAACAACAGGGACTGATGTGTCTTGCACCAATAGCACCAGGGACGCATGTACCAACGCGGACTGATGTGTCTTGCACCAATAGCACCGGGGAAGCATGTACCAACGTGGACTGATGTGTCTTACACCAATCGCACCAGGGATGCATGTACCAACGGGGACTGATGTGTCTTGCACCAATAGCACCACGGACGCATGTACCAAACTGGACTGATGTGCACCAATAGCACCAGGGACGCATGTACCAACGGGGACTGATGTGTCTTGCACCAATAGCACCAGGAACGCATGTACCAACGGGGACTGATGTGTCTTGCACCAATAGCACCAGGGACGCATGTACCAACGGGGACTGATGTGCACCAATAGAACCAGGGAGGCATGTACCAACGGGGACTGATGTGTCTTGCCCCAATATCACCAGAGACGCATGTACCAACGGTGACTGATGTGTCTTGCACCAATAGTACCAGGGACACATGTACCAACGGGGACTGATGTGTCTTGCACCAATAGCACCAGGGACGCATGTACCAACGGGGACTGATGTGCACCAATAGAACCAGGAGGCATGTACCAACGGGGACTGATGTGTCTTGCCCCAATAGCACCAGGGACGCTTGTACCAACGGTGACTGATGTGTCTTGCACCAATAGCACCAGGGACGCATGTACCAACGGGGACTGATGTCTCTTGCACCAATAGCACCAGGGATGCATGTACCAACGGGGACTGATGTCTCTTGCACCAATAGCACCAGGGATGCATGTGCCAACGGGGACTGATGTGTCTTGCACCAATAGCACCAGGGACGCATGTAACAACGGGGACTGATGTGTCTTGCCCCAATAGCACCAGGGATGCATGTATCAATGGGGACTGATGTGTCTTGCAACAATAGCACGAGGGACGCATGTACTGACGGGGACTGATGTGCACCAATAGCACCACGGGCGCATGTACCAACAGGGACTGATGTGTCTTGCAGCAATAACACCAGGGACGCATGTACCAACAGGGACAGATGTGTCTTGCACCAATAGCACCAGGGACGCATGTACCAAAGGGGACTGATGTGCACTAATAGCACCAGGGATGCATTAGCACCAGGGACGCATGTACCAACGGGGACTGATGTGGATTGCAACAATAGCACCATGGAAGCATGTACCAACGGGGACTGATGTGTCTTGCACCAATAGCACCAGGGACGCATGTTCCAAGGGAGACTGATGTGTCTTGCACGAATAGCACCAGGGACGCATGTACCAACGGGGACTGATGTGTCTCGCACCAATAGGACCAGGGACGCATGTACCGACGGGGACTGATGTGCACCAATAGCACCACGGGCGAATGTACCCACAGGGTCTGATGTGTCTTGCACCAATAGCACCAGGGATGCATGTGCCAACAGGGACTGATGTGTCTTGCAGCAATAACACCAGGGACGCATGTACCAACAGGGACAGATGTGTCTTGCACCAATAGCACCAGGGACGCATTAGCACAAGGGACGCATGTACCAAGGGGGACTGATGTTCTTGCATCAATAGCACCGGGACACATGTAGCAACGGGGACTGATGTGTCTTGCACCAATAGCACCAGGGATGCATGTACCAACGGGGGCTGATGTGTCTTGCCCCAATAGCACCAGGGACGCATGTACCAACGGGGACTGATGTGTCTTGCACCAATACCACCAGGGACGCATGTACCAACGGGGACTGATGTGTCTTGCACCAATAGCACCAGGGACGCATGTACCAACGGGGACTGATGTGTCTTGCACCAATAGCACCAGGGACGTATGTACCAACAGGGACTGATGTGTCTTGCACCAATAGCACCAGGGACGCATGTACCAACGGGGACTGATGTGTCTTGCACCAATAGCACCAGGGACGCATGTACCAACGGGGACTGATGTGCACCAATAGCACCAGGGACGCATGTACCAACGGTGACTGATGTGTCTTGCACCAATAGCACCAGGGACGTATGTACCAACGGGGACTGATGTGCACCAATAGCACCAGGGACGCATGTACCAACAAGGACTGATGTCTCTTGCACCAATAGCACCAGGGACGCATGTACCAACGGGGACTGATGTGTCTTGCCCTAATAACACCAGGGATGCATGTACCAACGGGGACTGATGTGTCTTGCACCAATAGCACCAGGGACGCATGTACCAATGGAGACTGATGTCTCTTGCACCAAAAGCACCAGGGACACATGTACCAACGGGGACTGATGTGTCTTGCACCAATAGCACCAGGGACACATGTAACAACAGGGACTGATGTGTCTTGCACCAATAGCACCAGGGACGCACGTACCAACGCGGACTGATGTGTCTTGCACCAATAGCACCGGGGACGCATGTACCAAAGGGGACTGATGTGTCTTACACCAATCGCACCAGGGATGCATGTACCAACGGGGACTGATGTGTCTTGCACCAATAGCACCATGGACGCATGTACCAAACTGGACTGATGTGCACCAATAGCACCAGGGACGCATGTACCAACGGGGACTGATGTGTCTTGCACCAATAGCACCAGGGACGCATGTCCCAATGGGGACTGATGTGCACAAATAGAACCAGGGAGGCATGTTCCAAGGGAGACTGATGTGTCTTGCACCAATAGCACCAGGGACGCATGTACCAACGGGGACTGATGTGTCTCGGACCAATAGGACCAGGGACGCATGTACCGACGGGGACTGATGTGCACCAATAGCACCACGGGCGAATGTCCCCACAGGGACTGATGTGTCTTGCACCAATAGCACCTGGGATGCATGTGCCAACAGGGACTGATGTGTCTTGCAGCAATAACACCAGGGACGCATGTACCAACAGGGACAGATGTGTCTTGCACCAATAGCACCAGGGACGCATTAGCACAAGGGACGCATGTACCAAGGGGGACTGATGTTCTTGCATCAATAGCACCGGGACATATGTACCAACGGGGACTGATGTGTCTTTCACCAATAGCACCAGGGATGCATGTACCAACGGGGACTGATGTGTCTTGCCCCAATAGCACCAGGGACGCATGTACCAACGGGGACTGATGTGTCTTGCACCGATACCACCAGGGACGCATGTACCAACGGGGACTGATGTGTCTTGCACAAATAGCACCGGGGATGCATGTACCAACGGGGACTGATGTGTCTTGCACCAATACCACCAGGGACGTATGTACCAACGGGGACTGATGTGTCTTGCACCAATAGCACCAGGGACGCAGGTACCAACGGGGACTGATGTGTCTTGCACCAATAGCACCAGGGACGCATGTACCAATGGGGACTGATGTGTCTTGACCCAATAGCACCAGGGACGCATGTACCAACGGGGACTGGTGTGTCTTGCACCAATAGCACCAGGGACGCATGTACCAACGGGGACTGATGTGTCTTGCACCAATAGCACCAGGGACGCATGTACCAACGGGGACTGATGTGTCTTGCACCAGTAGCACCAGGGACGCATGTACCAACGGGGACTGATGTGCACCAATAGCACCAGGGAGGCATGTACCAACGGGGACTGATGTGTCTTGCACCAATAGCACCAGGGACGCATGTACCAACGGGGACTGATCTGTCTTGCACCAATAGCACCAGGGACGCATGTACCGACGGGGACGCATGTAGCAATGGGGACTGATGTGTCTTGCACCAATAGCACCAGGGATGCATGTACCAACGGGGACTGATGTGTCTTGCACCAATAGCTCTAGGGACACATGTACCTACGGGGACTGATGTGTTTTGCACCAATAGCACCAGGGATGCATGTACCAACGGGGACTGATGTGTCTTGCCCCAATAGCACCAGGGACGCATGTACCAAAGGGGACTGAAGTGTCTTGCACCAATAGCACCAGGGATGCATGTACCAACGGAGACTGATGTGTCTTGCACCAATAGCACAAGGGACGCATGTACCAACGGGGACTGATGTGCACCAATAGCACCAGGTACGCATGTATCAACGGGGACAGATGTGTCTTGCACCAATAGCACCGGGGACGAATGTACCAATGGGGACCGAGGTATCTTGCACCAATAGCACCAGGGACGCATGTACCAACAAGGACTGGTGTGTCTTGCACCAATAGCACCAAGTACACATGTACCAACAGAGATTGATGTGTCTTGCACCAATAGCACCAGGGAAGCATGTACCAACGGGGACTGATGTGTTTTGCACCCATAGCACCAGGGACGCATGTACCAACAGGGACTGATGTGCACCAATAGGACCAGGGACGCATGTACCAACAAGGACTGGTGTGTCTTGCACCAATAGCACCAGGGACCCATGTACCAATGGGGACTTGTGTGTCTTGCACCAATAGCACCAGGTACGCATGTACCAACGGGGACTGATGTGTCTTGCACCAATAGCACCAGAGAAGCATGTACCAACGGGGACTGATGTGTCTTGCACCATTAGCACCAGGGACGCATGTACCAACGGGGACTGATGTGCACCAATAGCACCAGGGAGGCATGTACCAACAGGGACTGATGTGTCTTGCCCCAATAGCACCAGGGACGCATGTACCAATGGGGACTGATCTGTCTTGCACCAATAGCACCAGGGACGCATGTACCAATTGGGACTGATGTGCACCAATAGCACCAGGGACGCATGTACCAACAAGGACTGATGTTTCTTGCACCAATTGCACCAGGGACGCATGTACCAACGGGGACTGATGTGCACCAATAGCACCAGGGAGGCATGTACCAACGGGCACTGATGTGTCTTGCCCCAATAGAATCAGGGACGCATGTAGCAACGGGCACTGATGTGTCTTGCACCAATAGCACCAGGACGCATGTACCAACAGGGACTGATGTGTCTTGCACTAATAGCAGAAGGGACACATGTAACGACGAGGACTGATTTGTCTTGCACCAATAGCACCAGGGACGCATGTACCAACGGGCACTGATGTGTATTGCACCAATGGCACCAGGGACGCATGTACCAACGGGGACTGATGTGTCGCATGTAACAATGGGGACTGATGTGTCTTGCACCAATAGCACCAGGGACGCATGTACCAACGGGGACGCATGTACCAACGGGGACTGATGTGTCTTGCACCAATAGCACAAGGGACGCATGTACCAACGGGGACTGATGTGTCTTGCACCAATAGCACCAGGGAGGCATGTACCAACGAGGACTGATGTGTCGCATGTACCAACGGGGACTGATGTGTCTTGCACCAATAGCACCAGGGACGCATGTACCAACGGGGACGCATGTAGCAATGGTGACTGATGTGTCTTGCACCAATAGCACCAGGGACGCATGTACCAATGGGGACTGATGTGTCTTGCACTAATAGCACTAGGGACAAATGTACCTACGGGGACTGATGTGTCTTGCACCAATAGCACCAGGGATGCATGTACCAACGGGGACTGATGTGTCTTGCCCCAATAGCACCAGGGACGCATGTACCAAAGGGGACTGAAGTGTCTTGCACCAATAGCACCAGGGATGCATGTACCAACAGAGACTGATGTGTCTTGCACCAATAGCACAAGGGACGCATGTACCAACGGGGACTGATGTGCACCAATAGCACCAGGGACGCATGTATCAACGGGGACAGATGTGTCTTGCACCTATAGCACCGGGGACGAATGTACCAATAGGGACCGATGTATCTTGCACCAATAGCACCAGGGACGCATGTACCAACAAGGACTGGTGTGTCTTGCACCAATAGCACCAGGGACGCATGTAAAAACGGGGACTGGTGTGTCTTGCACCAATAGCACCAGGTACACATGTACCAACAGAGATTGATGTGTCTTGCACCAATAGCACCAGGGAAGCATGTACCAACGGGGACTGATGTGTCTTGCACCAATAGCACCAGGGAAGCATGTTCCAACAGAGACTGATGTGTCTTGCACCAATAGCACCAGGGACGCATGTACCAACTGGGACTGATGTGCACCAATAGCACCAGGGACGCATGTACCAACAGGGACTGATGTGTTTTGCACCTATAGCACCAGGGACGCATGTACCAATGGGGACCAATGTGTCTTGCACCAATAGGACCAGGGACGCATGTACCAACAAGAACTGGTGTGTCTTGCACCAATAGCACCAGGGACCCATGTACCAATGGGGACTTGTGTGTCTTGCACCAATAGCACCAGGTACGCATGTACCAACGGGGACTGATGTGTCTTGCACCAATAGCACCAGAGAAGCATGTACCAACGGGGACTGATGTGTCTTGCAACAATAGCACCAGGGACGCATGTTCTTGCACCAATAGCACCAGGGACGCATGTACCAACGGGGACTGATGTGTCTTGCACCAATAGCACCATGGAAGCATGTACTAATGGGGACTGATGTGTCTTGCACCAATACCACCAGGGACACATGTACCAACGGGGACTGATGTGTCTTGCACCAAAAGCACCAGGGACGCATGTACCAACGGGGACTGATGTGTCTTGCACCAATAGCACCAGGGACGTATGTACCAACGGGGACTGATGTGTCTTGCACCAATAGCACCAGGGACGCATGTACCAATGGGGACTGATGTGTCTTGCACCAATAGCACCAGGGACGCATGTATCAATGGGGACTGATGTGTCTTGCCCCAATAGCACCAGGGACGCATGTACCAACGGGGACTGGTGTGTCTTGCACCAATAGCACCAGGGACGCATGTACCAACGGGGACTGATGTGTCTTGCACCAATAGAACCAGGGACGCATGTAAAAACGGGGACTGATGTGCACCAATAGCACCAGGGAGGCATGTACCAACGGGGACTGATGTGTCTTGCACCAATAGCACCAGGGACGCATGTACCAACGGGGACTGATGTGTCTTGCACCAATAGCACCAGGGACGCATGTACCAACGGGGACTGATGTGTCTTGCACAAATAGCATCAGGGACGCATGTACCAACGGGGACTGATGTGTCTTGCACCAATAGCACCAGGGACGCATGAACCAACGGGGGCTGATGTGCACCAATAGCACCAAGGAGGCATGTACCAACGGGGACCGATGTGTCTTGCACCAATAGAACCAGGGACGCATGTAAAAACGGGGACTGATGTGCACCAATAGCACCAGGGAGGCATGTACCAACGGGGACTGATGTGTCTTGCACCAATAGCACCAGGGACGCATGTACCAACGGGGACTGATGTGTCTTGCACCAATAGCACCAGGGACGCATGTACCAACGGGGACTGATGTGTCTTGCACAAATAGCATCAGGGACGCATGTACCAACGGTGACTGATGTGTCTTGCACCAATAGCACCAGGGACGCATGTACCAACGGGGACTGATGTGCACCAATAGCACCAGGGACGCATGTACCAACAAGGACTGATGTCTCTTGCACCAATAGCACCAGGGACGCATGTACCAACAGGGACTGATGTGTCTTGCCCTAATTGCACCAGGGATGCATGTACCAACGGGGACTGATGTGTCTTGCACCAATAGCACCAGGGACGCATGTACCAATGGAGACTGATGTCTCTTGCACCAATAGCACCAGGGACGCATGTACCAACGGGGACTGATGTGTCTTGCACCAATAGCACCAGGGACGCATGTACCAACGCGGACTGATGTGTCTTGCACCAATAGCACCGGGGACGCATGTACCAATGGGGACTGATGTGCACCAATAGCACCAGAGACGCATGGATCAACGGGGACAGATGTGTCTTGCACCAATAGCACCGGGGACGAATGTACCAATGGGGACTGATGTGTCTTGTACCAATAGCACAAGGGACCCATGTACCAACAAGGACTGGTGTGTCTTGCACCAATAGCACCAGGGACGCATGTATCAACGGGGACAGATGTGTCTTGCACCAATAGCACCGGGGACGCATGTACCAACGGGGACTGATGTGTCTTGCACCAATAGCACAAGGGACGCATGTACCAACGGGGACTGATGTGTCTTGCACCAATAGCACCAGGGAGGCATGTACTAACGAGGACTGATGTGTCGCATGTACCAACAGGGACTGATGTGTCTTGCACCAATAGCACCACGGACGCATGTACCAACGGGGACGCATGTAGCAATGGGGACTGATGTGTCTTGCACCAATAGCACCAGGGACGCATGTACCAACGGGACTGATGTGTCTTGCACCAATAGCACTAGGGACAAATGTACCTACGGGGACTGATGTGTCTTGCACCAATAGCACCAGGGATGCATGTACCAACGGGGACTGATGTGTCTTGCCCCAATAGCACCAGGGACGCATGTACCAAAGGGGACTGAAGTGTCTTGCACCAATAGCACCAGGGATGCATGTACCAACGGAGACTGATGTGTCTTGCACCAATAGCACCAGGGACGCATGTACCAAAGGGGACTGAAGTGTCTTGCACCAATAGCACCAGGGATGCATGTACCAACGGAGACTGATGTGTCTTGCACCAATAGCACAAGGGACGCATGTACCAACAGGGACTGATGTGCACCAATAGCACAAGGGATGCATGTACCAAGGGGGACTGATGTTCTTGCATCAATAGCACCGGGACACATGTACCAACGGGGACTGATGTGTCTTGCACCAATAGCACCAGGGATGCATGTACCAACGGGGACTGATGTGTCTTGCCCCAATAGCACCAGGGACGCATGTACCAACGGGGACTGATGTGTCTTGCACCAATACCACCAGGGACGCATGTACCAACGGGGACTGATGTGTCTTGCACCAATAGCACCAGGGACGCATGTACCAACGGGGACTGATGTGTCTTGCACCAATAGCACCAGGGACGTATGTACCAACGGGGACTGATGTGTCTTGCACCAATAGCACCAGGGACGCATGTACCAACGGGGACTGATGTGTCTTGCACCAATAGCACCAGGGACGCATGTACCAACGGGGACTGATGTGTCTTGCCCCAATAGCACCAGGGACGCATGTACCAACGGGGACTGGTGTGTCTTGTCCCAATAGCACCAGGGACGCATGTACCAACGGGGACTGATGTGTCTTACCAATAGCACCAGGGAGGCATGTACCAACGGGGACTGATGTGTCTTGCACCAATAGCACCAGGGACGCATGTACCAACGGGGACTGATGTGTCTTGCACCAATAGCACCAGGGACGCATGTACCAACGGGGACTGATGTGTCTTGCACAAATAGCACCAGGGACGCATGTACCAACGGGGACTGATGTGTCTTGCACCAATAGCACCAGGGACGCATGTACCAACGGGGACTGATGTGCACCAATAGCACCAAGGAGGCATGTACCAACGGGGACCGATGTGTCTTGCCCCAATAGCACCAGGGACGCATGTACCAACGGTGACTGAAATGTCTTGCACCAATAGCACCAGGGACGCATGTACCAACGGGGAATGATGTGCACCAATAGCACCAGGGACGCATGTACCAACAAGGACTGATGTCTCTTGCACCAATAGCACCAGGGACGC
This sequence comes from Ambystoma mexicanum, assembly GCF_040938575.1. Classification (NCBI taxonomy): domain Eukaryota; kingdom Metazoa; phylum Chordata; class Amphibia; order Caudata; family Ambystomatidae; genus Ambystoma; species Ambystoma mexicanum. The sequence continues at coordinate 11,004,522 of NC_090931.1, read as the reverse complement.
ATGTACCAACGGGGACTGATGTGTCTTGCCCTAATAGCACCAGGGATGCATGTACCAACGGGGACTGATGTGTCTTGCACCAATAGCACCAGTGACGCATGTACCAATGGAGACTGATGTCTCTTGCACCAAAAGCACCAGGGACGCATGTACCAACAAGGACTGATGTCTCTTGCACCAATAGCACAAGGGACGCATGTAACAACGGGGACTGATGTGTCTTGCCCTAATTGCACCAGGGATGCATGTACCAACGGGGACTGATGTGTCTTGCACCAATAGCACCAGGGACGCATGTACCAATGGAGACTGATGTCTCTTGCACCAATAGCACCAGGGACGCATGTACCAACGGGGACTGATGTGTCTTGCACCAATAGCACCAGGGACACATGTAACAACAGGGACTGATGTGTCTTGCACCAATAGCACCAGGGACGCATGTACCAACGCGGACTGATGTGTCTTGCACCAATAGCACCGGGGAAGCATGTACCAACGGGGACTGATGTGTCTTACACCAATCGCACCAGGGATGCATGTACCAACGGGGACTGATGTGTCTTGCACCAATAGCACCACGGACGCATGTACCAAACTGGACTGATGTGCACCAAATGCACCAGGGACGCATGTACCAACGGGGACTGATGTGTCTTGCACCAATAGCACCAGGAACGCATGTACCAACGGGACTGATGTGTCTTGCACCAATAGCACCAGGGACGCATGTACCAACGGGGACTGATGTGCACCAATAGAACCAGGGAGGCATGTACCAACGGGGACTGATGTGTCTTGCCCCAATATCACCAGAGACGCATGTACCAACGGTGACTGATGTGTCTTGCACCAATAGTACCAGGGACACATGTACCAACGGGGACTGATGTGTCTTGCACCAATAGCACCAGGGACGCATGTACCAACGGGGACTGATGTGCACCAATAGAACCAGGAGGCATGTACCAACGGGGACTGATGTGTCTTGCCCCAATAGCACCAGGGACGCTTGTACCAACGGTGACTGATGTGTCTTGCACCAATAGCACCAGGGACGCATGTAGCAACGGGGACTGATGTCTCTTGCACCAATAGCACCAGGGATGCATGTACCAACGGGGACTGATGTCTCTTGCACCAATAGCACCAGGGATGCATGTGCCAACGGGGACTGATGTGTCTTGCACCAATAGCACCAGGGACGCATGTAACAACGGGGACTGATGTGTCTTGCCCCAATAGCACCAGGGATGCATGTATCAATGGGGACTGATGTGTCTTGCAACAATAGCACGAGGGACGCATGTGCTGACGGGGACTGATGTGCACCAATAGCACCACGGGCGCATGTACCAACAGGGACTGATGTGTCTTGCAGCAATAACACCAGGGACGCATGTACCAACAGGGACAGATGTGTCTTGCACCAATAGCACCAGGGACGCATGTACCAACGGGAACTGATGTGCACTAATAGCACCAGGGATGCATTAGCACCAGGGACGCATGTACCAACGGGGACTGATGTGTATTGCAACAATAGCACCATGGAAGCATGTACCAACGGGGACTGATGTGTCTTGCACCAATAGGACCAGGGACGCATGTTCCAAGGGAGACTGATGTGTCTTGCACCAATAGTACCAGGGACGCATGTACCAACGGGGACTGATGTGTCTCGCACCAATAGGACCAGGGACGCATGTACCGACGGGGACTGATGTGCACCAATAGCACCACGGGCGAATGTACCCACAGGGTCTGATGTGTCTTGCACCAATAGCACCAGGGATGCATGTGCCAACAGGGACTGATGTGTCTTGCAGCAATAACACCAGGGACGCATGTACCAACAGGGACAGATGTGTCTTGCACCAATAGCACCAGGGACGCATTAGCACAAGGGACGCATGTACCAAGGGGGACTGATGTTCTTGCATCAATAGCACCGGGACACATGTACCAACGGGGACTGATGTGTCTTGCACCAATAGCACCATGGAAGCATGTACTAATGGGGACTGATGTGTCTTGCACCAATACCACCAGGGACACATGTACCAACGGGGACTGATGTGTCTTGCACCAAAAGCACCAGGGACGCATGTACCAACGGGGACTGATGTGTCTTGCACCAATAGCACCAGGGACGTATGTACCAACGGGGACTGATGTGTCTTGCACCAATAGCACCAGGGACGCATGTTCTTGCACCAATAGCACCAGGGACGCATGTACCAACGGGGACTGATGTGTCTTGCACCAATAGCACCATGGAAGCATGTACTAATGGGGACTGATGTGTCTTGCACCAATACCACCAGGGACACATGTACCAACGGGGACTGATGTGTCTTGCACCAAAAGCACCAGGGACGCATGTACCAACGGGGACTGATGTGTCTTGCACCAATAGCACCAGGGACGTATGTACCAACGGGGACTGATGTGTCTTGCACCAATAGCACCAGGGACGCATGTACCAATGGGGACTGATGTGTCTTGCACCAATAGCACCAGGGACGCATGTATCAATGGGGACTGATGTGTCTTGCCCCAATAGCACCAGGGACGCATGTACCAACGGGGACTGGTGTGTCTTGCACCAATAGCACCAGGGACGCATGTACCAACGGGGACTGATGTGTCTTGCACCAATAGAACCAGGGACGCATGTAAAAACGGGGACTGATGTGCACCAATAGCACCAGGGAGGCATGTACCAACGGGGACTGATGTGTCTTGCACCAATAGCACCAGGGACGCATGTACCAACGGGGACTGATGTGTCTTGCACCAATAGCACCAGGGACGCATGTACCAACGGGGACTGATGTGTCTTGCACAAATAGCATCAGGGACGCATGTACCAACGGGGACTGATGTGTCTTGCACCAATAGCACCAGGGACGCATGAACCAACGGGGGCTGATGTGCACCAATAGCACCAAGGAGGCATGTACCAACGGGGACCGATGTGTCTTGCACCAATAGAACCAGGGACGCATGTAAAAACGGGGACTGATGTGCACCAATAGCACCAGGGAGGCATGTACCAACGGGGACTGATGTGTCTTGCACCAATAGCACCAGGGACGCATGTACCAACGGGGACTGATGTGTCTTGCACCAATAGCACCAGGGACGCATGTACCAACGGGGACTGATGTGTCTTGCACAAATAGCATCAGGGACGCATGTACCAACGGTGACTGATGTGTCTTGCACCAATAGCACCAGGGACGCATGTACCAACGGGGACTGATGTGCACCAATAGCACCAGGGACGCATGTACCAACAAGGACTGATGTCTCTTGCACCAATAGCACCAGGGACGCATGTACCAACAGGGACTGATGTGTCTTGCCCTAATTGCACCAGGGATGCATGTACCAACGGGGACTGATGTGTCTTGCACCAATAGCACCAGGGACGCATGTACCAATGGAGACTGATGTCTCTTGCACCAATAGCACCAGGGACGCATGTACCAACGGGGACTGATGTGTCTTGCACCAATAGCACCAGGGACGCATGTACCAACGCGGACTGATGTGTCTTGCACCAATAGCACCGGGGACGCATGTACCAATGGGGACTGATGTGCACCAATAGCACCAGAGACGCATGGATCAACGGGGACAGATGTGTCTTGCACCAATAGCACCGGGGACGAATGTACCAATGGGGACTGATGTGTCTTGTACCAATAGCACAAGGGACCCATGTACCAACAAGGACTGGTGTGTCTTGCACCAATAGCACCAGGGACGCATGTATCAACGGGGACAGATGTGTCTTGCACCAATAGCACCGGGGACGCATGTACCAACGGGGACTGATGTGTCTTGCACCAATAGCACAAGGGACGCATGTACCAACGGGGACTGATGTGTCTTGCACCAATAGCACCAGGGAGGCATGTACTAACGAGGACTGATGTGTCGCATGTACCAACAGGGACTGATGTGTCTTGCACCAATAGCACCACGGACGCATGTACCAACGGGGACGCATGTAGCAATGGGGACTGATGTGTCTTGCACCAATAGCACCAGGGACGCATGTACCAACGGGACTGATGTGTCTTGCACCAATAGCACTAGGGACAAATGTACCTACGGGGACTGATGTGTCTTGCACCAATAGCACCAGGGATGCATGTACCAACGGGGACTGATGTGTCTTGCCCCAATAGCACCAGGGACGCATGTACCAAAGGGGACTGAAGTGTCTTGCACCAATAGCACCAGGGATGCATGTACCAACGGAGACTGATGTGTCTTGCACCAATAGCACCAGGGACGCATGTACCAAAGGGGACTGAAGTGTCTTGCACCAATAGCACCAGGGATGCATGTACCAACGGAGACTGATGTGTCTTGCACCAATAGCACAAGGGACGCATGTACCAACAGGGACTGATGTGCACCAATAGCACAAGGGATGCATGTACCAAGGGGGACTGATGTTCTTGCATCAATAGCACCGGGACACATGTACCAACGGGGACTGATGTGTCTTGCACCAATAGCACCAGGGATGCATGTACCAACGGGGACTGATGTGTCTTGCCCCAATAGCACCAGGGACGCATGTACCAACGGGGACTGATGTGTCTTGCACCAATACCACCAGGGACGCATGTACCAACGGGGACTGATGTGTCTTGCACCAATAGCACCAGGGACGCATGTACCAACGGGGACTGATGTGTCTTGCACCAATAGCACCAGGGACGTATGTACCAACGGGGACTGATGTGTCTTGCACCAATAGCACCAGGGACGCATGTACCAACGGGGACTGATGTGTCTTGCACCAATAGCACCAGGGACGCATGTACCAACGGGGACTGATGTGTCTTGCCCCAATAGCACCAGGGACGCATGTACCAACGGGGACTGGTGTGTCTTGTCCCAATAGCACCAGGGACGCATGTACCAACGGGGACTGATGTGTCTTACCAATAGCACCAGGGAGGCATGTACCAACGGGGACTGATGTGTCTTGCACCAATAGCACCAGGGACGCATGTACCAACGGGGACTGATGTGTCTTGCACCAATAGCACCAGGGACGCATGTACCAACGGGGACTGATGTGTCTTGCACAAATAGCACCAGGGACGCATGTACCAACGGGGACTGATGTGTCTTGCACCAATAGCACCAGGGACGCATGTACCAACGGGGACTGATGTGCACCAATAGCACCAAGGAGGCATGTACCAACGGGGACCGATGTGTCTTGCCCCAATAGCACCAGGGACGCATGTACCAACGGTGACTGAAATGTCTTGCACCAATAGCACCAGGGACGCATGTACCAACGGGGAATGATGTGCACCAATAGCACCAGGGACGCATGTACCAACAAGGACTGATGTCTCTTGCACCAATAGCACCAGGGACGCATGTACCAACGGGGACTGATGTGTCTTGCCCTAATAGCACCAGGGATGCATGTACCAACGGGGACTGATGTGTCTTGCACCAATAGCACCAGTGACGCATGTACCAATGGAGACTGATGTCTCTTGCACCAAAAGCACCAGGGACGCATGTACCAACAAGGACTGATGTCTCTTGCACCAATAGCACAAGGGACGCATGTAACAACGGGGACTGATGTGTCTTGCCCTAATTGCACCAGGGATGCATGTACCAACGGGGACTGATGTGTCTTGCACCAATAGCACCAGGGACGCATGTACCAATGGAGACTGATGTCTCTTGCACCAATAGCACCAGGGACGCATGTACCAACGGGGACTGATGTGTCTTGCACCAATAGCACCAGGGACACATGTAACAACAGGGACTGATGTGTCTTGCACCAATAGCACCAGGGACGCATGTACCAACGCGGACTGATGTGTCTTGCACCAATAGCACCGGGGAAGCATGTACCAACGGGGACTGATGTGTCTTACACCAATCGCACCAGGGATGCATGTACCAACGGGGACTGATGTGTCTTGCACCAATAGCACCACGGACGCATGTACCAAACTGGACTGATGTGCACCAAATGCACCAGGGACGCATGTACCAACGGGGACTGATGTGTCTTGCACCAATAGCACCAGGAACGCATGTACCAACGGGACTGATGTGTCTTGCACCAATAGCACCAGGGACGCATGTACCAACGGGGACTGATGTGCACCAATAGAACCAGGGAGGCATGTACCAACGGGGACTGATGTGTCTTGCCCCAATATCACCAGAGACGCATGTACCAACGGTGACTGATGTGTCTTGCACCAATAGTACCAGGGACACATGTACCAACGGGGACTGATGTGTCTTGCACCAATAGCACCAGGGACGCATGTACCAACGGGGACTGATGTGCACCAATAGAACCAGGAGGCATGTACCAACGGGGACTGATGTGTCTTGCCCCAATAGCACCAGGGACGCTTGTACCAACGGTGACTGATGTGTCTTGCACCAATAGCACCAGGGACGCATGTAGCAACGGGGACTGATGTCTCTTGCACCAATAGCACCAGGGATGCATGTACCAACGGGGACTGATGTCTCTTGCACCAATAGCACCAGGGATGCATGTGCCAACGGGGACTGATGTGTCTTGCACCAATAGCACCAGGGACGCATGTAACAACGGGGACTGATGTGTCTTGCCCCAATAGCACCAGGGATGCATGTATCAATGGGGACTGATGTGTCTTGCAACAATAGCACGAGGGACGCATGTGCTGACGGGGACTGATGTGCACCAATAGCACCACGGGCGCATGTACCAACAGGGACTGATGTGTCTTGCAGCAATAACACCAGGGACGCATGTACCAACAGGGACAGATGTGTCTTGCACCAATAGCACCAGGGACGCATGTACCAACGGGAACTGATGTGCACTAATAGCACCAGGGATGCATTAGCACCAGGGACGCATGTACCAACGGGGACTGATGTGTATTGCAACAATAGCACCATGGAAGCATGTACCAACGGGGACTGATGTGTCTTGCACCAATAGGACCAGGGACGCATGTTCCAAGGGAGACTGATGTGTCTTGCACCAATAGTACCAGGGACGCATGTACCAACGGGGACTGATGTGTCTCGCACCAATAGGACCAGGGACGCATGTACCGACGGGGACTGATGTGCACCAATAGCACCACGGGCGAATGTACCCACAGGGTCTGATGTGTCTTGCACCAATAGCACCAGGGATGCATGTGCCAACAGGGACTGATGTGTCTTGCAGCAATAACACCAGGGACGCATGTACCAACAGGGACAGATGTGTCTTGCACCAATAGCACCAGGGACGCATTAGCACAAGGGACGCATGTACCAAGGGGGACTGATGTTCTTGCATCAATAGCACCGGGACACATGTACCAACGGGGACTGATGTGTCTTGCACCAATAGCACCAGGGATGCATGTACCAACGGGGACTTATGTGTCTTGCCCCAATAGCACCAGGGACGCATGTACCAACGGGGACTGATGTGTCTTGCACCAATACCACCAGGGACGCATGTACCAACGGGGACTGATGTGTCTTGCACCAATAGCACCAGGGACGCATGTACCAACGGGGACTGATGTGTCTTGCACCAATAGCACCAGGGACGTATGTACCAACAGGGACTGATGTGTCTTGCACCAATAGCACCAGGGACGCATGTACCAACGGGGACTGATGTGTCTTGCACCAATAGCACCAGGGACGCATGTACCAACGGGGACTGATGTGCACCAATAGAACCAAGGAGGCATGTACCAACGGGGACCGATGTGTCTTGCCCCAATAGCACCAGGGACACATGTACCAACGGTGACTGATGTGTCTTGCACCAATAGCACCAGGGACGCATGTACCAACGGGGACTGATGTGCACCAATAGCACCAGGGACGCATGTACCAACAAGGACTGATGTCTCTTGCACCAATAGCACCAGGGACGCATGTACCAACGGGGACTGATGTGTCTTGCCCTAATAACACCAGGGATGCATGTACCAACGGTGACTGATGTGTCTTGCACCAATAGCACCAGGGACGCATGTACCAATGGAGACTGATGTCTCTTGCACCAAAAGCACCAGGGACACATGTACCAACGGGGACTGATGTGTCTTGCACCAATAGCACCAGGGACACATGTAACAACAGGGACTGATGTGTCTTGCACCAATAGCACCAGGGACGCACGTACCAACGCGGACTGATGTGTCTTGCACCAATAGCACCGGGGACGCATGTACCAAAGGGGACTGATGTGTCTTACACCAATCGCACCAGGGATGCATGTACCAACGGGGACTGATGTGTCTTGCACCAATAGCACCATGGACGCATGTACCAAACTGGACTGATGTGCACCAATAGCACCAGGGACGCATGTACCAACAGGGACTGATGTGTCTTGCACCAATAGCACCAGGGACGCATGTACCAATGGGGACTGATGTGCACCAATAGAACCAGGGAGGCATGTTCCAAGGGAGACTGATGTGTCTTGCACCAATAGCACCAGGGACGCATGTACCAACAGGGACTGATGTGTCTCGGACCAATAGGACCAGGGACGCATGTACTGACGGGGACTGATGTGCACCAATAGCACCACGGGCGAATGTCCCCACAGGGACTGATGTGTCTTGCACCAATAGTACCAGGGATGCATGTGCCAACAGGGACTGATGTGTCTTGCAGCAATAACACCAGGGACGCATGTACCAACAGGGACAGATGTGTCTTGCACCAATAGCACCAGGGACGCATTAGCACAAGGGACGCATGTACCAAGGGGGACTGATGTTCTTGCATCAATAGCACCGGGACATATGTACCAACGGGGACTGATGTGTCTTTCACCAATAGCACCAGGGATGCATGTACCAACGGGGACTGATGTGTCTTGCCCCAATAGCACCAGGGACGCATGTACCAACGGGGACTGATGTGTCTTGCACCGATACCACCAGGGATGCATGTACCAACGGGGACTGATGTGTCTTGCACCAATAGCACCAGGGATGCATGTACCAACGGGGACTGATGTGTCTTGCACCAATAGCACCAGGGACGTATGTACCAACGGGGACTGATGTGTCTTGCACCAATAGCACCAGGGACGCAGGTACCAACAGGGACTGATGTGTCTTGCACCAATAGCACCAGGGACGCATGTACCAATGGGGACTGATGTGTCTTGACCCAATAGCACCAGGGACGCATGTACCAACGGGGACTGGTGTGTCTTGCACCAATAGCACCAGGGACGCATGTACCAGCGGGGACTGATGTGTCTTGCACCAATAGCACCAGGGACGCATGTACCAACGGGGACTGATGTGTCTTGCACCAATAGCACCAGGGACGCATGTACCAACGGGGACTGATGTGCACCAATAGCACCAGGGAGGAATGTACCAACGGGGACTGATGTGTCTTGCACCAATAGCACCAGGGACGCATGTACCAACGGGGACTGATGTGTCTTGCACCAATAGCACCAGGGACGCATGTACCGACGGGGGCGCATGTAGCAATGGGGACTGATGTGTCTTGCACCAATAGCACCAGGGATGCATGTACCAACGGGGACTGATGTGTCTTGCACCAATAGCTCTAGGGACACATGTACCTACGGGGACTGATGTGTTTTGCACCAATAGCACCAGGGATGCATGTACCAACGGGGACTGATGTGTCTTGCCCCAATAGCACCAGGGACGCATGTACCAAAGGGGACTGAAGTGTCTTGCACCAATAGCACCAGGGATGCATGTACCAACGGAGACTGATGTGTCTTGCACCAATAGCACAAGGGACGCATGTACCAACGGGGACTGATGTGCACCAATAGCACCAGGGACGCATGTATCAACGGGGACAGATGTGTCTTGCACCAATAGCACCGGGGACGAATGTACCAATGGGGACCGAGGTATCTTGCACCAATAGCACCAGGGACGCATGTACCAACAAGGACTGGTGTGTCTTGCACCAATAGCACCAGGGACGCATGTACCAACGGGGACTGGTGTGTCTTGCACCAATAGCACCAAGTACACATGTACCAACAGAGATTGATGTGTCTTGCACCAATAGTACCAGGGAAGCATGTACCAACGGGGACTGATGTGTTTTGCACCCATAGCACCAGGGACGCATGTACCAATAGGGACTGATGTGCACCAATAGGACCAGGGACGCATGTACCAACAAGGACTGGTGTGTCTTGCACCAATAGCACCAGGGACCCATGTACCAATGGGGACTTGTGTGTCTTGCACCAATAGCACCAGGTATGCATGTACCAACGGGGACTGATGTGTCTTGCACCAATAGCACCAGAGAAGCATGTACCAACGGGGACTGATGTGTCTTGCACCAATAGCACCAGGGACGCATGTACCAACGGGGACTGATGTGCACCAATAGCACCAGGGAGGCATGTACCAACAGGGACTGATGTGTCTTGCCCCAATAGCACCAGGGACGCATGTACCAACGGGGACTGATGTGTCTTGCACCAATAGCACCAGGGACGCATGTACCAATTGGGACTGATGTGCACCAATAGCACCAGGGACGCATGTACCAACAAGGACTGATGTTTCTTGCACCAATTGCACCAGGGACGCATGTACCAACGGGGACTGATGTGCACCAATAGCACCAGGGAGGCATGTACCAACGGGCACTGATGTGTCTTGCCCCAATAGAATCAGGGACGCATGTAGCAACGGGCACTGATGTGTCTTGCACCAATAGCACCAGGACGCATGTACCAACAGGGACTGATGTGTCTTGCACTAATAGCAGAAGGGACACATGTAACGACGAGGACTGATTTGTCTTGCACCAATAGCACCAGGGACGCATGTACCAACGGGCACTGATGTGTCTTGCACCAATGGCACCAGGGACGCATGTACCAACGGGGACTGATGTGTCGCATGTAACAATGGGGACTGATGTGTCTTGCACCAATAGCACCAGGGACGCATGTACCAACGGGGACGCATGTACCAACGGGGACTGATGTGTCTTGCACCAATGGCACCAGGGACGCATGTACCAACGGGGACTGATGTGTCGCATGTAACAATGGGGACTGATGTGTCTTGCACCAATAGCACCAGGGACGCATGTACCAACGGGGACTGATGTGTCTTGCCCTAATAGCACCAGGGATGCATGTACCAACGGGGACTGATGTGTCTTGCACCAATAGCACCAGTGACGCATGTACCAATGGAGACTGATGTCTCTTGCACCAAAAGCACCAGGGACGCATGTACCAACAAGGACTGATGTCTCTTGCACCAATAGCACCAGGGACGCATGTAACAACGGGGACTGATGTGTCTTGCCCTAATTGCACCAGGGATGCATGTACCAACGGGGACTGATGTGTCTTGCACCAATAGCACCAGGGACGCATGTACCAATGGAGACTGATGTCTCTTGCACCAATAGCACCAGGGACGCATGTACCAACGGGGACTGATGTGTCTTGCACCAATAGCACCAGGGACACATGTAACAACAGGGACTGATGTGTCTTGCACCAATAGCACCAGGGACGCATGTACCAACGCGGACTGATGTGTCTTGCACCAATAGCACCGGGGAAGCATGTACCAACGGGGACTGATGTGTCTTACACCAATCGCACCAGGGATGCATGTACCAACGGGGACTGATGTGTCTTGCACCAATAGCACCACGGACGCATGTACCAAACTGGACTGATGTGCACCAAATGCACCAGGGACGCATGTACCAACGGGGACTGATGTGTCTTGCACCAATAGCACCAGGAACGCATGTACCAACGGGACTGATGTGTCTTGCACCAATAGCACCAGGGACGCATGTACCAACGGGGACTGATGTGCACCAATAGAACCAGGGAGGCATGTACCAACGGGGACTGATGTGTCTTGCCCCAATATCACCAGAGACGCATGTACCAACGGTGACTGATGTGTCTTGCACCAATAGTACCAGGGACACATGTACCAACGGGGACTGATGTGTCTTGCACCAATAGCACCAGGGACGCATGTACCAACGGGGACTGATGTGCACCAATAGAACCAGGAGGCATGTACCAACGGGGACTGATGTGTCTTGCCCCAATAGCACCAGGGACGCTTGTACCAACGGTGACTGATGTGTCTTGCACCAATAGCACCAGGGACGCATGTAGCAACGGGGACTGATGTCTCTTGCACCAATAGCACCAGGGATGCATGTACCAACGGGGACTGATGTCTCTTGCACCAATAGCACCAGGGATGCATGTGCCAACGGGGACTGATGTGTCTTGCACCAATAGCACCAGGGACGCATGTAACAACGGGGACTGATGTGTCTTGCCCCAATAGCACCAGGGATGCATGTATCAATGGGGACTGATGTGTCTTGCAACAATAGCACGAGGGACGCATGTGCTGACGGGGACTGATGTGCACCAATAGCACCACGGGCGCATGTACCAACAGGGACTGATGTGTCTTGCAGCAATAACACCAGGGACGCATGTACCAACAGGGACAGATGTGTCTTGCACCAATAGCACCAGGGACGCATGTACCAACGGGGACTGATGTGCACTAATAGCACCAGGGATGCATTAGCACCAGGGACGCATGTACCAACGGGGACTGATGTGTATTGCAACAATAGCACCATGGAAGCATGTACCAACGGGGACTGATGTGTCTTGCACCAATAGGACCAGGGACGCATGTTCCAAGGGAGACTGATGTGTCTTGCACCAATAGTACCAGGGACGCATGTACCAACGGGGACTGATGTGTCTCGCACCAATAGGACCAGGGACGCATGTACCGACGGGGACTGATGTGCACCAATAGCACCACGGGCGAATGTACCCACAGGGTCTGATGTGTCTTGCACCAATAGCACCAGGGATGCATGTGCCAACAGGGACTGATGTGTCTTGCAGCAATAACACCAGGGACGCATGTACCAACAGGGACAGATGTGTCTTGCACCAATAGCACCAGGGACGCATTAGCACAAGGGACGCATGTACCAAGGGGGACTGATGTTCTTGCATCAATAGCACCGGGACACATGTACCAACGGGGACTGATGTGTCTTGCACCAATAGCACCAGGGATGCATGTACCAACGGGGACTGATGTGTCTTGCCCCAATAGCACCAGGGACGCATGTACCAACGGGGACTGATGTGTCTTGCACCAATACCACCAGGGACGCATGTACCAACGGGGACTGATGTGTCTTGCACCAATAGCACCAGGGACGCATGTACCAACGGGGACTGATGTGTCTTGCACCAATAGCACCAGGGACGTATGTACCAACAGGGACTGATGTGTCTTGCACCAATAGCACCGGGGACGCATGTACCAACGGGGACTGATGTGTCTTGCACCAATAGCACCAGGGACGCATGTACCAACGGGTACTGATGTGCACCAATAGAACCAAGGAGGCATGTACCAACGGGGACCGATGTGTCTTGCCCCAATAGCACCAGGGACACATGTACCAACGGTGACTGATGTGTCTTGCACCAATAGCACCAGGGACGCATGTACCAACGGGGACTGATGTGCACCAATAGCACCAGGGACGCATGTACCAACAAGGACTGATGTCTCTTGCACCAATAGCACCAGGGACGCATGTACCAACGGGGACTGATGTGTCTTGCCCTAATAACACCAGGGATGCATGTACCAACGGTGACTGATGTGTCTTGCACCAATAGCACCAGGGACGCATGTACCAATGGAGACTGATGTCTCTTGCACCAAAAGCACCAGGGACACATGTACCAACGGGGACTGATGTGTCTTGCACCAATAGCACCAGGGACACATGTAACAACAGGGACTGATGTGTCTTGCACCAATAGCACCAGGGACGCACGTACCAACGCGGACTGATGTGTCTTGCACCAATAGCACCGGGGACGCATGTACCAAAGGGGACTGATGTGTCTTACACCAATCGCACCAGGGATGCATGTACCAACGGGGACTGATGTGTCTTGCACCAATAGCACCATGGACGCATGTACCAAACTGGACTGATGTGCACCAATAGCACCAGGGACGCATGTACCAACAGGGACTGATGTGTCTTGCACCAATAGCACCAGGGACGCATGTACCAATGGGGACTGATGTGCACCAATAGAACCAGGGAGGCATGTTCCAAGGGAGACTGATGTGTCTTGCACCAATAGCACCAGGGACGCATGTACCAACAGGGACTGATGTGTCTCGGACCAATAGGACCAGGGACGCATGTACTGACGGGGACTGATGTGCACCAATAGCACCACGGGCGAATGTCCCCACAGGGACTGATGTGTCTTGCACCAATAGTACCAGGGATGCATGTGCCAACAGGGACTGATGTGCCTTGCAGCAATAACACCAGGGATGCATGTACCAACAGGGACAGATGTGTCTTGCACCAATAGCACCAGGGACGCATTAGCACAAGGGACGCATGTACCAAGGGGGACTGATGTTCTTGCATCAATAGCACCGGGACATATGTACCAACGGGGACTGATGTGTCTTTCACCAATAGCACCAGGGACGCATGTACCAACGGGGACTGATGTGTCTTGCCCCAATAGCACCAGGGACGCATGTACCAACGGGGACTGATGTGTCTTGCACCGATACCACCAGGGACGCATGTACCAACGGGGACTGATGTGTCTTGCACCAATAGCACCAGGGATGCATGTACCAACGGGGACTGATGTGTCTTGCACCAATAGCACCAGGGACGTATGTACCAACGGGGACTGATGTGTCTTGCACCAATAGCACCAGGGACGCAGGTACCAACGGGGACTGATGTGTCTTGCACCAATAGCACCAGGGACGCATGTACCAACGGGGACTGATGTGTCTTGACCCAATAGCACCAGGGACGCATGTACCAACGGGGACTGGTGTGTCTTGCACCAATAGCACCAGGGACGCATGTACCAGCGGGGACTGATGTGTCTTGCACCAATAG
Organism: Ambystoma mexicanum; assembly: GCF_040938575.1. Taxonomy (NCBI): domain Eukaryota; kingdom Metazoa; phylum Chordata; class Amphibia; order Caudata; family Ambystomatidae; genus Ambystoma; species Ambystoma mexicanum. Next base: position 10,989,471 of record NC_090931.1, on the reverse strand, counting down.
CACCAGGGACGCATGTACCAACGGGGACTGATGTGTCTTGCACCAATAGCACCAGGGACGCATGTACCAACGGGGACTGATGTGCACCAATAGCACCAGGGAGGAATGTACCAACGGGGACTGATGTGTCTTGCACCAATAGCACCAGGGACGCATGTACCAACGGGGACTGATGTGTCTTGCACCAATAGCACCAGGGACGCATGTACCGACGGGGACGCATGTAGCAATGGGGACTGATGTGTCTTGCACCAATAGCACCAGGGATGCATGTACCAACGGGGACTGATGTGTCTTGCACCAATAGCTCTAGGGACACATGTACCTACGGGGACTGATGTGTTTTGCACCAATAGCACCAGGGATGCATGTACCAACGGGGACTGATGTGTCTTGCCCCAATAGCACCAGGGACGCATGTACCAAAGGGGACTGAAGTGTCTTGCACCAATAGCACCAGGGATGCATGTACCAACGGAGACTGATGTGTCTTGCACCAATAGCACAAGGGACGCATGTACCAACGGGGACTGATGTGCACCAATAGCACCAGGGACGCATGTATCAACGGGGACAGATGTGTCTTGCACCAATAGCACCGGGGACGAATGTACCAATGGGGACCGAGGTATCTTGCACCAATAGCACCAGGGACGCATGTACCAACAAGGACTGGTGTGTCTTGCACCAATAGCACCAGGGACGCATGTACCAACGGGGACTGGTGTGTCTTGCACCAATAGCACCAAGTACACATGTACCAACAGAGATTGATGTGTCTTGCACCAATAGTACCAGGGAAGCATGTACCAACGGGGACTGATGTGTTTTGCACCCATAGCACCAGGGACGCATGTACCAATATGGACTGATGTGCACCAATAGGACCAGGGACGCATGTACCAACAAGGACTGGTGTGTCTTGCACCAATAGCACCAGGGACCCATGTACCAATGGGGACTTGTGTGTCTTGCACCAATAGCACCAGGTACGCATGTACCAACAGGGACTGATGTGTCTTGCACCAATAGCACCAGAGAAGCATGTACCAACGGGGACTGATGTGTCTTGCACCAATAGCACCAGGGACGCATGTACCAACGGGGACTGATGTGCACCAATAGCACCAGGGAGGCATGTACCAACAGGGACTGATGTGTCTTGCCCCAATAGCACCAGGGACGCATGTACCAACGGGGACTGATGTGTCTTGCACCAATAGCACCAGGGACGCATGTACCAATTGGGACTGATGTGCACCAATAGCACCAGGGACGCATGTACCAACAAGGACTGATGTTTCTTGCACCAATTGCACCAGGGACGCATGTACCAACGGGGACTGATGTGCACCAATAGCACCAGGGAGGCATGTACCAACGGGCACTGATGTGTCTTGCCCCAATAGAATCAGGGACGCATGTAGCAACGGGCACTGATGTGTCTTGCACCAATAGCACCAGGACGCATGTACCAACAGGGACTGATGTGTCTTGCACTAATAGCAGAAGGGACACATGTAACGACGAGGACTGATTTGTCTTGCACCAATAGCACCAGGGACGCATGTACCAACGGGCACTGATGTGTCTTGCACCAATGGCACCAGGGACGCATGTACCAACGGGGACTGATGTGTCGCATGTAACAATGGGGACTGATGTGTCTTGCACCAATAGCACCAGGGACGCATGTACCAACGGGGACGCATGTACCAACGGGGACTGATGTGTCTTGCACCAATAGCACAAGGGACGCATGTACCAACGGGGACTGATGTGTCTTGCACCAATAGCACCAGGGAGGCATGTACCAACGAGGACTGATGTGTCGCATGTACCAACGGGGACTGATGTGTCCTGCACCAATAGCACCAGGGACGCATGTACCAACGGGGACGCATGTAGCAATGGTGACTGATGTGTCTTGCACCAATAGCACCAGGGACGCATGTACCAATGGGGACTGATGTGTCTTGCACCAATAGCACTAGGGACAAATGTACCTACGGGGACTGATGTGTCTTGCACCAATAGCACCAGGGATGCATGTACCAACGGGGACTGATGTGTCTTGCCCCAATAGCACCAGGGACGCATGTACCAAAGGGGACTGAAGTGTCTTGCACCAATAGCACCAGGGATGCATGTACCAACAGAGACTGATGTGTCTTGCACCAATAGCACAAGGGACGCATGTACCAACGGGGACTGATGTGCACCAATAGCACCAGGGACGCATGTATCAACGGGGACAGATGTGTCTTGCACCTATAGCACCAGGGACGAATGTACCAATGGGGACTGATGTATCTTGCACCAATAGCACCAGGGACGCATGTACCAACAAGGACTGGTGTGTCTTGCACCAATAGCACCAGGGACGCATGTAAAAACGGGGACTGGTGTGTCTTGCACCGATAGCACCAGGTACACATGTACCAACAGAGATTGATGTGTCTTGCACCAATAGCACCAGGGAAGCATGTACCAACGGGGACTGATGCGTCTTGCACCAATAGCACCAGGGACGCATGTTCCAACAGAGACTGATGTGTCTTGCACCAATAGCACCAGGGACGCATGTACCAACTGGGACTGATGTGCACCAATAGCACCAGGGACGCATGTACCAACAGGGACTGATGTGTTTTGCACCTATAGCACCAGGGACGCATGTACCAATGGGGACCAATGTGTCTTGCACCAATAGGACCAGGGACGCATGTACCAACAAGAACTGGTGTGTCTTGCACCAATAGCACCAGGGACCCATGTACCAATGGGGACTTGTGTGTCTTGCACCAATAGCACCAGGTACGCATGTACCAACGGGGACTGATGTGTCTTGCACCAATAGCACCAGAGAAGCATGTACCAACGGGGACTGATGTGTCTTGCAACAATAGCACCAGGGACGCATGTTCTTGCACCAATAGCACCTGGGACGCATGTACCAACGGGGACTGATGTGTCTTGCACCAATAGCACCATGGACTCATGTACTAATGGGGACTGATGTGTCTTGCACCGATAGCACCAGGGACGCATGTTCCAATGGAGACTGATGTGTCTTGCTCCAATAGCACCAGAGACGCATGTACCAACGGGGACTGATGTGTCTTGCACCAATAGCACCAGGGACGCATGTACCGACAGGGACTGATGTGCACCAATAGCACCAGGGGCGCATGTACCAACAGGAACTGAAGTGTCTTGCACCAATAGCACCAGGGACGCATGTACCAACGGGCACTGATGTGTCTTGCACCAATAGCACCAGGGACACATGTACCGACAGGGACTGATGTGCAACAATAGCACCAGGGGCGCATGTACCAACAGGAACTGATGTGTCTTGCACCAGTAGCACCAGGGACGCATGTTCCAACGGAGACTGATGTGTCTTGCACCAGTAGCACCAGGGACACATGTACCAACGGGGACTGATGTGTCTCGCACCAATAGGACCAGGGACGCATGTACCGACGGGGACTGATGTGCACCAATAGCACCACGGGCGAATGTACCAACAGGGACTGATGTGTCTTGCACCAATAGCACCAGTGATGCATGTGCTAACAGGGACTGATGTGTCTTGCAGCAATAACACCAGGGACGCATGTACCAACAGGGACAGATGTGTCTTGCACCAATAGCACCAGGGATGCATGTACCAACGGGGACTGATGTGCACTAATAGTACCAGGGATGCATTAGCACCAGGGACGCATGTACCAACGGGGACTGAGGTGTATTGCACCAATAGCACCATGGAAGCATGTACCAACGTGGACTGATGTGTCTTGCACCAATAGCACCAGGGACGCATGTTCCAATGGAGACTGATGTGTCTTGCACCAATAGCACCAGGGACGCATGTACCAACGGGGACTGATGTGTCCCGCACCAATAGGACCAGGGATGCATGTACCGACAGGGACTGATGTGCACCAATAGCACCACGGGCGAATGTACCAACGGGGACTGATGTGTCTTGCATCAATAGCACCAGGGACGCATGTTCCAACGGAGACTGACGTGTCTTGCACCAATAGCACCAGGGACGCATGTACCAACGGGGACTGATGTGTCTTGCACCAATAGCACCATGGACGCATGTACCAATGGGGACTGATGTGTCTTGCAGCAATAACACCAGGGGCGCATGTACTAACAGGGAAAGATGTGTCTTGCACCAATAGCACCAGGGATGCATGTGCCAACAGGGACTGATGTGTCTTGCAGCAATAACACCAGGGGCGCATGTACCAACAGGGACAGATATGTCTTGCACCAATAGCACCAGGACGCATTAGCACAAGGGACGCATGTACCAAGGGGGACTGATGTTCTTGCATCAATAGCACCGGGACACATGTACCAACGGGGACTGATGTGTCTTGCACCAATAGCACCAGGGACGCATGTACCAACGGGGACTGATGTGTCTTGCACCAATACCACCAGGGACGCATGTACCAACGGGGACTGATGTGTCTTGCACCAATAGCACCAGGGACGCATGTACCAACGGGGACTGATGTGTCTTGCACCAATAGCACCAGGGACGTATGTACCAACGGGGACTGATGTGTCTTGCACCAATAGCACCAGGGACGCATGTACCAACGGGGACTGATGTGTCTTACACCAATAGCACCAGGGAAGCATGTACCAACGGGACTGATGTGTCTTGTCCCAATAGCACCAGGGACGCATGTACCAACGGGGACTGGTGTGTCTTGCACCAATGGCACCAGGGACGCATGTACCAACGGGGACTGATGTGTCTTGCACCAATAGCACCAGGGACGCATGTACCAACGGGGACTGATGTGTCTTGCACCAATAGCACCAGGGACACATGTAACAACAGGGACTGATGTGTCTTGCACCAATAGCACCAGGGACGCATGTACCAACGCGGACTGATGTGTCTTGCACCAATAGCACTGGGGAAGCATTTACCAACGGGGACTGATGTGTCTTGCACCAATAGCACCGGGGATGCATAACCAACGGGGACTGATGTGTCTTGCACCAATAGCACCAAGGACGCATGTACCAACGGGGACTGATGTGTCTTGCACCAATAGCACCAGGGACGCATGTACCAACGGGGACTGATGTGCACCAATAGCACCAGGGAGGCATGTACCAACGGAGACTGATGTGTCTTGCCCCAATAGCACCAGGGACGAATGTACCGATGGGGACTGATGTGTCTTGCACCAATAGCACCAGGGGCGCATGTACCAACGGGGACTGATGTGTCTTGCCCCAATAGCTCCAGAGACGCATGTACCAATGGTGACTGATGCGTCTTGCACCAATAGTACCAGGGACACATGTACCAACGGGGACTGATGTGTCTTGCCCCAATAGCACTAGGGATGCTTGTACCTACGGGGACTGATGTGTCTTGCACCAATAGCACCAGGGACGCATGTACCAACGGGGACTGATGTCTCTTGCACCAATAGCACCAGGGACACATGTGCCAAAGGGGACTGATGTCTCTTGCACCAATAGCACCAGGGACGCATGTGCCAACGGGGACTGATGTGTCTTGCACCAATAGCACCAGGGACGCATGTAACAACGTGGACTGATATGTCTTGCACCAATAGCACCAGGGACGCATGTACCAACGGTGACTGATGTGTCTTGCACCAATAGTACCAGGGACACATGCACCAACGGGGACTGATGTGTCTTGCCCCAATAGCACCAGGGACGCTTGTACCAACGGGGAGTGATGTGTCTTGCACCAATAGCACCAGGGACGCATGTACCAACGTGGACTGATGTCTCTTGCACCAATAGCACCAGGAACGCATGTACCAACGGGGACTGATGTCTCTTGCACCAATAGCACCAGGGACGCATGTGCCAACGGGGACTGATGTGTCTTGCACCAATAGCACCAGGGACGCATGTAACAACGGGGACTGATGTGTCTTGCACCAATAGCACCAGGGACGCGTGTACTAATGGGGACTGATGTGTCTTGCACCAATAGCACCGGGGATGCATAACCAATGGGGACTGATGTGCACCAATAGCACCAGGGAGGCATGTACCAACGGTGACTGATGTGTCTCGCCTCAATAGCACCAGGGACGCATGTACCAATGGGGACTGATGTGTCTTGCACCAATAGCACCAGGGACGCATGTACCAACGGGGACTGATGTGCACCAATAGCACCAGGGACGTATGTACCAACAAGGACTGATGTTTCTTGCACCAATAGTATCAGGGACGCATGTACCAACGTGGACTAATGTGCACCAATAGCACCAGGGAGGCATGTACCAACGGGCACTGATGTGTCTTGCCCCAAATGCATCAGGGACGCATGTAGCATCGGGGACTGATGTGTCTTGCACCAATAGCACCAGGACGCCTGTACCAACAGGGACTGATGTGTCTTGCACCAATAGCAGAAGGGACACATGTACCAACAAGGACTGATTTGTCTTGCACCAATAGCACCAGGGACGCATGTACCAACGGGGACTGATGTGTCTTGCACAAATGGCACCAGGGACGCATGTACCAACGGGGACTGATGTGTCGCATGTACCAACGTGGACTGATGTGTCTTGCACCAATAGCACCAGGGACGCATGTACCAACGGGGACGCATGTACCAACGGGGACTTATGTGTCTTGCACCAATAGCACAAGGGACGCATGTACCAACGGGGACTGATGTGTCTTGCACTAATAGCACCAGGGATGCATGTGCCAACGGGGACTGATGTGTCGCATGTACCAACGGGGACTGATGTGTCTTGCACCAATAGCACCAGGGACGCATGTACCAACTGGGACGCATGTAGCAATGGGACTGATGTGTCTTGCACCAATAGCACCAGGGACGCATGTACCAACGGGGACTGATGTGTCTTGCACCAATAGCACTAGGGACACATGTACCTACGGGGACTGATGTGTCTTGCACCAATAGCACCAGGGACGCATGTACCAAAGGGGACTGAAGTGTTTTGCACCAATAGCACCAGGGATGCATGTTCCAACGGAGACTGATGTGTCTTGCACCAATAGCACCAGGGACGCATGTACCAACGGGGACTGATGTGTCCCACACCAATAGGACCAGGGATGCATGTACCGACGGGGACTGATGTGCACCAATAGCACCACGGGCGAATGTACCCACAGGGACTGATGTGTCTTGCACCAATAGCACCAGGGATGCATGTGCCAACAGGGACTGATGTGTCTTGCAGCAATAACACCAGGGACGCATGTATCAACAGGGACAGATGTGTCTTGCACCAATAGCACCAGGGACGCATTAGCACAAGGGACGCATGTACCAAGGGGGACTGATGTTCTTGCATCAATAGCACCGGGACACATGTACCAACGGGGACTGATGTGTCTTGCACCAATAGCACCAGGGACGCATGTACCAACGGGGACTGATGTGTCTTGCACCAATAGCACCAGGGACGCATATACCAACGGGGACTGATGTGTCTTGCACCAATAGCACCAGGGAAGCATCGGGGACTGATGTGTCTTGTCCGAATAGCACCAGGGACGCATATACCAACGGGGACTGGTGTGTCTTGCACCAATAGCACCAGGGACGCATGTACCAGCGGGGACTGATGTGTCTTGCACCAATAGCACCAGGGACGCATGTACCAACGGGGACTGATGTGTCTTGCACCAATAGCACCAGGGACACATGTAACAACAGGGACTGATGTGTCTTGCACCAATAGCACCAGGGACGCATGTACCAACGGGGACTGATGTGTCTTGCACCAATAGCACCGGGGATGCATAACCAACGGGGACTGATGTGTTTTGCACCAATAGCACCAAGGACTCATGTACCAACGGGGACTGATGTGTCTTGCACCAATAGCACCAGGGACGCATGTACCAACGGGGACTGATGTGCACCAATAGCACCAGGGAGGCATGTACCAACGGGGACTGATGTGTCTTGCCTCAATAGCACCAGGGACGAATGTACCGATGGGGACTGATGTGTCTTGCACCAATAGCACCAGGGGCGCATGTACCAACGGGGACTGATGTGTCTTGCCCCAATAGCTCCAGAGACGCATGTACCAACGGTGACTGTTGCGTCTTGCACCAATAGCACCAGGGACACATGTACCAACGGGGACTGATGTGTCTTGCCCCAATAGCACCAGGGACGCTTGTACCAACGGGGACTGATGTCTCTTGCACCAATAGCACCAGGGACGCATGTGCCAACGGGGACTGATGTCTCTTGCACCAATAGCACCAGGGACGCATGTGCCAACGGGGACTGATGTCTCTTGCACCAATAGCACCAGGGACACATGCACCAACGGGGACTGATGTGTCTTGCCCCAATAGCACCAGGGACGCTTGTACCAACAGGGACTGATGTGTCTTGCACCAAGAGCACCAGGGACGCATGTACCAACGGGGACTGATGTCTCTTGCACCAATAGCACCAGGGACGCATGTACCAACGGGGACTGATGTCTCTTGCACCAATAGCACCAGGGATGCATGTGCCAACGGGGACTGATGTGTCTTGCACCAATAGCACCAGGGACGCATGTAACAACGGGGACTGATGTGTCTTGCACCAATAGCACCAGGGACGCATGTACTAACGGGGACTGATGTGTCTTGCACCAATAGCACCGGGGATGCATAACCAATGGGAACTGATGTGTCTTGCACCAATAGCACCAAGGACGCATGTACCAACGGGGACTGATGTGTCTTGCACCAATAGCACCGGGGACGCATGTACCAAAGGGGACTGAAGTGTCTTGCACCAATAGCACCAGGGATGCATGTTCCAACGGAGACTGATGTGTCTTGCACCAATAGCACCAGGGACGCATGTACCAACGGGGACTGATGTGTCCCACACCAATAGGACCAGGGATGCATGTACCGACGGGGACTGATGTGCACCAATAGCACCACGGGCGAATGTACCCACAGGGACTGATGTGTCTTGCACCAATAGCACCAGGGATGCATGTGCCAACAGGGACTGATGTGTCTTGCAGCAATAACACCAGGGACGCATGTATCAACAGGGACAGATGTGTCTTGCACCAATAGCACCAGGGACGCATTAGCACAAGGGACGCATGTACCAAGGGGGACTGATTTTCTTGCATCAATAGCACCGGGACACATGTACCAACGGGGACTGATGTGTCTTGCACCAATAGCACCAGGGACGCATGTACCAACGGGGACTGATGTGTCTTGCACCAATAGCACCAGGGACGCATGTACCAACGGGGACTGATGTGCCTTGCACCAATAGCACCAGGGACGTATGTACCAACGGGGACTGATGTGTCTTGCACCAATAGCACCAGGGACGCATATACCAACGGGGACTGATGTGTCTTGTACCAATAGCACCAGGGAAGCATCGGGGACTGATGTGTCTTGTCCGAATAGCACCAGGGATGCATATACCAACGGGGACTGGTGTGTCTTGCACCAATAGCACCAGGGACGCATGTACCAGCGGGGACTGATGTGTCTTGCACCAATAGCACCAGGGACGCATGTACCAACGGGGACTGATGTGTCTTGCACCAATAGCACCAGGGACACATGTAACAACAGGGACTGATGTGTCTTGCACCAATAGCACCAGGGACGCATGTACCAACGGGGACTGATGTGTCTTGCACCAATAGCACCGGGGATGCATAACCAACGGGGACTGATGTGTTTTGCACCAATAGCACCAAGGACTCATGTACCAACGGGGACTGATGTGTCTTGCACCAACAGCACCAGGGACGCATGTACCAACGGGGACTGATGTGCACCAATAGCACCAGGGAGGCATGTACCAACGGGGACTGATGTGTCTTGCCTCAATAGCACCAGGGACGAATGTACCGATGGGGACTGATGTGTCTTGCACCAATAGCACCAGGGGCGCATGTACCAACGGGGACTGATGTGTCTTGCCCCAATAGCTCCAGAGACGCATGTACCAACGGTGACTGATGCGTCTTGCACCAATAGCACCAGGGACACATGTACCAACGGGGACTGATGTGTCTTGCCCCAATAGCACCAGGGACGCTTGTACCAACGGGGACTGATGTCTCTTGCACCAATAGCACCAGGGACGCATGTGCCAACGGGGACTGATGTCTCTTGCACCAATAGCACCAGGGACGCATGTGCCAACGGGGACTGATGTCTCTTGCACCAATAGCACCAGGGACACATGCATCAACGGGGACTGATGTGTCTTGCCCCAATAGCACCAGGGACGCTTGTACCAACAGGGACTGATGTGTCTTGCACCAAGAGCACCAGGGACGCATGTACCAACGGGGACTGATGTCTCTTGCACCAATAGCACCAGGGACGCATGTACCAACGGGGACTGATGTCTCTTGCACCAATAGCACCAGGGATGCATGTGCCAACGGGGACTGATGTGTCTAGCACCAATAGCACCAGGGACGCATGTAACAACGGGGACTGATGTGTCTTGCACCAATAGCACCAGGGACGCATGTACTAACGGGGACTGATGTGTCTTGCACCAATAGCACCGGGGATGCATAACCAATGGGAACTGATGTGTCTTGCACCAATAGCACCAAGGACGCATGTACCAACGGGGACTGATGTGTCTTGCACCAATAGCACCAGGGACGCATGTACCAACGGGGACTGATGTGCACCAATAGCACCAGGGAGGCATGTACCAACGGGGACTGATGTGTCTTGCCTCAATAGCACCAGGGACGCATGTACCAATGGGGACTGATGTGTCTTGCACCAATAGCACCAGGGACGCATGTACCAACGGGGACTGATGTGCACCAATAGCACCAGGGACGTATGTACCAACAAGGACTGATGTTTCTTGCACCAATAGCATCAGGGACGCATGTACCAACGTGGACAAATGTGCACCAATAGCACCAGGGAGGCATGTACCAACGGGCACTGATGTGTCTTGCCCCAATAGCATCAGGGACGCATGTAGCATCGGGGACTGATGTGTCTTGCACCAATAGCACCAGGACGCATGTACCAACAGGGACTGATGTGTCTTGCACCAATAGCAGAAGGGACACATGTACCAACAAGGACTGATTTGTCTTGCACCAATAGCACCAGGGACGCATGTACCAACGGGGACTGATGTGTCTTGCACAAATGGCACCAGGGACGCATGTACCAACGGGGACTGATGTGTCGCATGTACCAACGTGGACTGATGTGTCTTGCACCAATAGCACCAGGGACGCATGTACCAATGGGGACGCATGTACCAACGGGGACTTATGTGTCTTGCACCAATAGCACAAGGGACGCATGTACCAACAGGGATTGATGTGTCTTGCACCAATAGTACCAAGGAAGCATGTACCAACGGGGACTGATGTGTCTTGCACCAATAGCAACAGGGACGCATTTTCCAACAGAGACTGATGTGTCTTGCACCAATAGCACCAGGGACGCATGTACCAACAGGGACTGATGTGCACCAATAGCACCAGGGACGCATGTACCAACAGGGACTGATGTGTTTTGCACCAATAGCACCAGGGACACATGTACCAATGGGGACCAATGTGTCTTGCACCAATAGGACCAGGGATGCATGTACCAACAAGGACTGGTGTGTCTTGCACCAAGAGCACCAGGGACCCATGTACCAACGGGGACTTGTGTGTCTTGCACCAATAGCACCAGGTACGCATGTACCAACGGGGACTGATGTGTCTTGCACCAATAGCACCAGAGAAGCATGTACCAACGGGGACTGATGTGTCTTGCACCAATAGCACCATGGACGCATGTACCAATGGGGACTAATGTGTCTTGCACCAATAGGACCATGGACGCATGTACCAACAAGGACTGGTGTGTCTTGCACCAATAGCACCAGGGACCCATGTACCAACGGGGACTTGTGTGTCTTGCACCAATAGCACCAGGGACACATGTTCCATCGGAGACTGATGTGTCTTGCACCAATAGCACCAGGGACGCATGTACCAACGGGGACTGATGTGTCTTGCACAAATAGCACCATGGACGCATGTACCAATGGGGACTGATGTGTCTTGCACCAATAGCACCAGGGACGAATGTTCCAATGGAGACTGATGTGTCTTGTACCAATAGCACCAGAGACGCATGTACCAGCGGGGACTGATGTGTCTTGCACCAATAGCACCAGGGACGCATGTACCTACAGGGACTGATGTGCACCAATAGCACCAGGGGCGCATGTACCAACAGGAACTGATGTGTCTTGCACCAATAGCACCAGGGACGCATGTACCAACGGGGACAGATGTGTCTTGCACCAATAGAACCAGGGACGTATGTACCAATGGGGACGGATGTGCACCAATAGCACCAGGGACGCATTAGCACCAGGGATGCATGTACGAACGGGGACTGATGTGTCTGGCACCAATAGCACCAGGGAAGCATGTACCAACAGGGACTGATGAATCTTGCACCAATAGCACCAGGGACGCATGTTCCAAAAGACACTGATGTGCCTTGCAAAAATAGCACCAGGGACGCATGTACCAACAGGCACTGATGTGTCTTGCACCAATAGCACCAGGGACACATGTACCGACTTGGACTGATGTGCACCAATAGCACCAGGGGCGCATGTACCAACAGGAACTGATGTGTCTTGCACCAGTAGCACCAGGGACGCATGTACCAACGGGGACTGATGTGTATTGCACCAATAGCACCATGGAAGCATGTACCAACGGGGACTGATGTGTCTGGTACCAAAAGCACCAGGGACGCATGTTCCAACGGAGACTGATGTGTCTTGCACCAATAGCACCAGGGACGCATGTACCAACGGGGACTGATGTGTCTCGCACCAATAGGACCAGGGACGCATGTACCGACGGGGACTGATGTGCACCAATAGCACCACGGGCGAATGTACCAACAGGGACTGATGTGTCTTGCATCAATAGCACCAGGGATGCATATGCCAACAGGGACTGATGTGTCTTGCAGCAATAACACCAGGGACGCATGTACCAAAAGGGACAGATGTGTCTTGCACCAATAGCACCAGGGACGCATTAGCACAAGGGACGCATGTACCAAGGGGGACTGATGTTCTTGCATCAATAGCACAGGGACACATGTACCAACGGGGACTGATGCGTCTTGCACCAATAGTACCAGGGACACATGTACCAACGGGGACTGATGTGTCTTGCACCAATAGCACCAGGGACGCATGTACTAACGGGGACTGATGTGTCTTGCACCAATAGCACCGGGGATGCATAACCAATGGGGACTGATGAGTCTTGCACCAATAGCACCAAGGACGCATGTACCAACGGGGACTGATGTGTCTTGCACCAATAGCACCAGGGACGCATGTACCAACGGGGACTGATGTGCACCAATAGCACCAGGGAGGCATGTACCAACGGGGACTGATGTGTCTTGCCTCAATAGCACCAGGGACGCATGTACCAATGGGGACTGATGTGTCTTGCACCAATAGCACCAGGGACGCATGTACCAACGGGGACTGATGTGCACCAATAGCACCAGGGACGTATGTACCAACAAGGACTGATGTTTCTTGCACCAATAGCATCAGGGACGCATGTACCAACGTGGACTAATGTGCACCAATAGCACCAGGGAGGCATGTACCAACGGGCACTGATGTGTCTTGCCCCAATAGCATCAGGGACGCATTTAGCATCGGGGACTGATGTGTCTTGCACCAATAGCACCAGGTTGCATGTACCAACAGGGACTGATGTGTCTTGCACCAATAGCAGAAGGGACACATGTACCAACAAGGACTGATTTGTCTTGTACCAATAGCACCAGGGACGCATGTACCAACGGGGACTGATGTGTCTTGCACAAATGGCACCAGGGACGCATGTACCAACGGGGACTGATGTGTCGCATGTACCAACGTGGACTGATGTGTCTTGCACCAATAGCACCAGGGACGCATGTACCACCGGGGACGCATGTACCAACGGGGACTTATGTGTCTTGCACCAATAGCACAAGGGACGCATGTACCAACAGGGATTGATGTGTCTTGCACCAATAGTACCAAGGAAGCATGTACCAACGGGGACTGATGTGTCTTGCACCAATAGCATCAGGGACGCATGTTCCAACAGAGACTGATGTGTCTTGCACCAATAGCACCAGGGACGCATGTACCAACAGGGACTGATGTGCACCAATAGCACCAGGGATGCATGTACCAACAGGGACTGATGTGTTTTGCACCAATAGCACCAGGGACACATGTACCAATGGGGACCAATGTGTCTTTCACCAATAGGACCAGGGATGCATGTACCAACAAGGACTGGTGTGTCTTGCACCAATAGCACCAGGGACCCATGTACCAACGGGGACTTGTGTGTCTTGCATCAATAGCAGCAGGTACGCATGTACCAACGGGGACTGATGTGTCTTGCACCAATAGCACCAGAGAAGCATGTACCAACGGGGACTGATGTGTCTTGCACCAATAGCACCATGGACGCATGTACCAATGGGGATTAATGTGTCTTGCACCAATAGGACCAGGGACGCATGTACCAACAAGGACTGGTGTGTCTTGCACCAATAGCACCAGGGATAAATGTTCCATCGGAGACTGATGTGTCTTGCACCAATAGCACCAGGGACGCATGTACCAACGGGGACTGATGTGTCTTGCACAAATAGCACCATGGACGCATGTACCAATGGGGACTGATGTGTCTTGCACCAATAGCACCAGGGACGAATGTTCCAATGGAGACTGATGTGTCTTGTACCAATAGCACCAGAGACGCATGTACCAGCGGGGACTGATGTGTCTTGCACCAATAGCACCAGGGACGCATGTACCGACAGGGACTGATGTGCACCAATAGCACCAGGGCCGCATGTACCAACAGGAACTGATGTGTCTTGCACCAATAGCACCAGGGGCGCATGTACCAACGGGGACAGATGTGTCTTGCACCAATAGAACCAGGGACGTATGTACCAATGGGGACAGATGTGCACCAATAGCACCAGGGACGCATTAGCACCAGGGATGCATGTACGAACGGGGACTGATGTGTCTGGCACCAATAGCACCAGGGAAGCATGTACCAACAGGGACTGATGAATCTTGCACCAATAGCACCAGGGACGCATGTGCCAACGGGGACTGATGTCTCTTGCACCAATAGCACCAGGGACGCATGTGCCAACGGGGACTGATGTCTCTTGCACCAATAGCACCAGGGACACATGCACCAACGGGGACTGATGTGTCTTGCCCCAATAGCACCAGGGACGCTTGTACCAACAGGGACTGATGTGTCTTGCACCAAGAGCACCAGGGATGCATGTACCAACGGGGACTGATGTCTCTTGCACCAATAGCACCAGGGACGCATGTACCAACGGGGACTGATGTCTCTTGCACCAATAGCACCAGGGATGCATGTGCCAACGGGGACTGATGTGTCTTGCACCAATAGCACCAGGGACGCATGTAACAACGGGGACTGATGTGTCTTGCACCAATAGCACCAGGGACGCATGTACTAACGGGGACTGATGTGTCTTGCACCAATAGCACCGGGGATGCATAACCAATGGGAACTGATGTGTCTTGCACCAATAGCACCAAGGACGCATGTACCAACGGGGACTGATGTGTCTTGCACCAATAGCACCAGGGACGCATGTACCAACGGGGACTGATGTGCACCAATAGCACCAGGGAGGCATGTACCAACGGGGACTGATGTGTCTTGCCTCAATAGCACCAGGGACGCATGTACCAATGGGGACTGATTTGTCTTGCACCAATAGCACCAGGGACGCATGTACCAACGGGGACTGATGTGCACCAATAGCACCAGGGACGTATGTACCAACAAGGACTGATGTTTCTTGCACCAATAGCATCAGGGACGCATGTACCAACGTGGACAAATGTGCACCAATAGCACCAGGGAGGCATGTACCAACGGGCACTGATGTGTCTTGCCCCAATAGCATCAGGGACGCATGTAGCATCGGGGACTGATGTGTCTTGCACCAATAGCAGAAGGGACACATGTACCAACAAGGACTGATTTGTCTTGCACCAATAGCACCAGGGACGCATGTACCAACGGGGACTGATGTGTCTTGCACAAATGGCACCAGGGACGCATGTACCAACGGGGACTGATGTGTCGCATGTACCAACGTGGACTGATGTGTCTTGCACCAATAGCACCAGGGACGCATGTACCAACGGGGACTGATGTGCACCAATAGCACCAGGGACGTATGTACCAACAAGGACTGATGTTTCTTGCACCAATAGCATCAGGGACGCATGTACCAACGTGGACAAATGTGCACCAATAGCACCAGGGAGGCATGTACCAACGGGCACTGATGTGTCTTGCCCCAATAGCACCAGGACGCATGTACCAACAGGGACTGATGTGTCTTGCACCAATAGCAGAAGGGACACATGTACCAACAAGGACTGATTTGTCTTGCACCAATAGCACCAGGGACGCATGTACCAACGGGGACTGATGTGTCTTGCACAAATGGCACCAGGGACGCATGTACCAACGGGGACTGATGTGTCGCATGCACCAACGTGGACTGATGTGTCTTGCACCAATAGCACCAGGGACGCATGTACCAACGGGGACGCATGTACCAACGGGGACTTATGTGTCTTGCACCAATAGCACAAGGGACGCATGTACCAACAGGGATTGATGTGTCTTGCACCAATAGTACCAAGGAAGCATGTACCAACGGGGACTGATGTGTCTTGCACCAATAGCAACAGGGACGCATGTTCCAACAGAGCCTGATGTGTCTTGCACCAATAGCACCAGGGACGCATGTACCAACAGGGACTGATGTGCACCAATAGCACCAGGGACGCATGTACCAACAGGGACTGATGTGTTTTGCACCAATAGCACCAGGGACACATGTACCAATGGGGACCAATGTGTCTTGCACCAATAGGACCAGGGATGCATGTACCAACAAGGACTGGTGTGTCTTGCACCAAGAGCACCAGGGACCCATGTACCAACGGGGACTTGTGTGTCTTGCACCAATAGCACCAGGTACGCATGTACCAACGGGGACTGATGTGTCTTGCACCAATAGCACCAGAGAAGCATGTACCAACGGGGACTGATGTGTCTTGCACCAATAGCACCAGGGACCCATGTACCAACGGGGACTGATGTGCACCAATAGCACCACGGGCGAATGTACCCACAGGGACTGATGTGTCTTGCACCAATAGCACCAGGGATGCATGTGCCAACAGGGACTGATGTGTCTTGCAGCAATAACACCAGGGACGCATGTATCAACAGGGACAGATGTGTCTTGCACCAATAGCACCAGGGACGCATTAGCACAAGGGACGCATGTACCAAGGGGGACTGATGTTCTTGCATCAATAGCACCGGGACACATGTACCAACGGGGACTGATGTGTCTTGCACCAATAGCACCAGGGACGCATGTACCAACGGGGACTGATGTGCCTTGCACCAATAGCACCAGGGACGTATGTACCAACGGGGACTGATGTGTCTTGCACCAATAGCACCAGGGACGCATATACCAACGGGGACTGATGTGTCTTGCACCAATAGCACCAGGGAAGCATCGGGGACTGATGTGTCTTGTCCGAATAGCACCAGGGACGCATATACCAACGGGGACTGGTGTGTCTTGCACCAATAGCACCAGGGACGCATGTACCAGCGGGGACTGATGTGTCTTGCACCAATAGCACCAGGGACGCATGTACCAACGGGGACTGATGTGTCTTGCACCAATAGCACCAGGGACACATGTAACAACAGGGACTGATGTGTCTTGCACCAATAGCACCAGGGACGCATGTACCAACGGGGACTGATGTGTCTTGCACCAATAGCACCGGGGATGCATAACCAACGGGGACTGATGTGTTTTGCACCAATAGCACCAAGGACTCATGTACCAACGGCGACTGATGTGTCTTGCACCAACAGCACCAGGGACGCATGTACCAACGGGGACTGATGTGCACCAATAGCACCAGGGAGGCATGTACCAACGGGGACTGATGTGTCTTGCCTCAATAGCACCAGGGACGAATGTACCGATGGGGACTGATGTGTCTTGCACCAATAGCACCAGGGGCGCATGTACCAATGGGGACTGATGTGTCTTGCCCCAATAGCTCCAGAGACGCATGTACCAACGGTGACTGATGCGTCTTGCACCAATAGCACCAGGGACACATGTACCAACGGGGACTGATGTGTCTTGCCCCAATAGCACCAGGGACGCTTGTACCAACGGGGACTGATGTCTCTTGCACCAATAGCACCAGGGACGCATGTGCCAACGGGGACTGATGTCTCTTGCACCAATAGCACCAGGGACGCATGTGCCAACGGGGACTGATGTCTCTTGCACCAATAGCACCAGGGACACATGCACCAACGGGGACTGATGTGTCTTGCCCCAATAGCACCAGGGACGCTTGTACCAACAGGGACTGATGTGTCTTGCACCAAGAGCACCAGGGACGCATGTACCAACGGGGACTGATGTCTCTTGCACCAATAGCACCAGGGACGCATGTACCAACGGGGACTGATGTCTCTTGCACCAATAGCACCAGCGATGCATGTGCCAACGGGGACTGATGTGTCTAGCACCAATAGCACCAGGGACGCATGTAACAACGGGGACTGATGTGTCTTGCACCAATAGCACCAGGGACGCATGTACTAACGGGGACTGATGTGTCTTGCACCAATAGCACCGGGGATGCATAACCAATGGGAACTGATGTGTCTTGCACCAATAGCACCAAGGACGCATGTACCAACGGGGACTGATGTGTCTTGCACCAATAGCACCAGGGACGCATGTACCAACGGGGACTGATGTGCACCAATAGCACCAGGGAGGCATGTACCAACGGGGACTGATGTGTCTTGCCTCAATAGCACCAGGGACGCATGTACCAATGGGGACTGATGTGTCTTGCACCAATAGCACCAGGGACGCATGTACCAACGGGGACTTATGTGCACCAATAGCACCAGGGACGTATGTACCAACAAGGACTGATGTTTCTTGCACCAATAGCATCAGGGACGCATGTACCAACGTGGACAAATGTGCACCAATAGCACCAGGGAGGCATGTACCAACGGGCACTGATGTGTCTTGCCCCAATAGCATCAGGGACGCATGTAGCATCGGGGACTGATGTGTCTTGCACCAATAGCACCAGGACGCATGTACCAACAGGGACTGATGTGTCTTGCACCAATAGCAGAAGGGACACATGTACCAACAAGGACTGATTTGTCTTGCACCAATAGCACCAGGGACGCATGTACCAACGGGGACTGATGTGTCTTGCACAAATGGCACCAGGGACGCATGTACCAACGGGGACTGATGTGTCGCATGTACCAACGTGGACTGATGTGTCTTGCACCAATAGCACCAGGGATGCATGTACCAATGGGGACGCATGTACCAACGGGGACTTATGTGTCTTGCACCAATAGCACAAGGGACGCATGTACCAACAGGGATTGATGTGTCTTGCACCAATAGTACCAAGGAAGCATGTACCAACGGGGACTGATGTGTCTTGCACCAATAGCAACAGGGACGCATGTTCCAACAGAGACTGATGTGTCTTGCACCAATAGCACCAGGGACGCATGTACCAACAGGGACTGATGTGCACCAATAGCACCAGGGACGCATGTACCAACAGGGACTGATGTGTTTTGCACCAATAGCACCAGGGACACATGTACCAATGGGGACCAATGTGTCTTGCACCAATAGGACCAGGGATGCATGTACCAACAAGGACTGGTGTGTCTTGCACCAAGAGCACCAGGGACCCATGTACCAACGGGGACTTGTGTGTCTTGCACCAATAGCACCAGGTACGCATGTACCAACGGGGACTGATGTGTCTTGCACCAATAGCACCAGAGAAGCATGTACCAACGGGGACTGATGTGTCTTGCACCAATAGCACCATGGACGCATGTACCAATGGGGACTAATGTGTCTTGCACCAATAGGACCAGGGACGCATGTACCAACAAGGACTGGTGTGTCTTGCACCAATAGCACCAGGGACCCATGTACCAACGGGGACTTGTGTGTCTTGCACCAATAGCACCAGGGACACATGTTCCATCGGAGACTGATGTGTCTTGCACCAATAGCACCAGGGACGCATGTACCAACGGGGACTGATGTGTCTTGCACAAATAGCACCATGGACGCATGTACCAATGGGGACTGATGTGTCTTGCACCAATAGCACCAGGGACGAATGTTCCAATGGAGACTGATGTGTCTTGTACCAATAGCACCAGAGACGCATGTACCAGCGGGGACTGATGTGTCTTGCACCAATAGCACCAGGGACGCATGTACCGACAGGGACTGATGTGCACCAATAGCACCAGGGGCGCATGTACCAACAGGAACTGATGTGTCTTGCACCAATAGCACCAGGGACGCATGTACCAACGGGGACAGATGTGTCTTGCACCAATAGAACCAGGGACGTATGTACCAATGGGGACGGATGTGCACCAATAGCACCAGGGACGCATTAGCACCAGGGATGCATGTACGAACGGGGACTGATGTGTCTGGCACCAATAGCACCAGGGAAGCATGTACCAACAGGGACTGATGAATCTTGCACCAATAGCACCAGGGACGCATGTTCCAAAAGACACTGATGTGCCTTGCACCAATAGCACCAGGGACGCATGTACCAACGGGCACTGATGTGTCTTGCACCAATAGCACCAGGGACACATGTACCGACTTGGACTGATGTGCACCAATAGCACCAGGGGCGCATGTACCAACAGGAACTGATGTGTCTTGCACCAGTAGCACCAGGGACGCATGTACCAACGGGGACTGATGTGTATTGCACCAATAGCACCATGGAAGCATGTACCAACGGGGACTGATGTGTCTGGTACCAAAAGCACCAGGGACGCATGTTCCAACGGAGACTGATGTGTCTTGCACCAATAGCACCAGGGACGCATGTACCAACGGGGACTGATGTGTCTCGCACCAATAGGACCAGGGACGCATGTACCGACGGGGACTGATGTGCACCAATAGCACCACGGGCGAATGTACCAACAGGGACTGATGTGTCTTGCATCAATAGCACCAGGGATGCATATGCCAACAGGGACTGATGTGTCTTGCAGCAATAACACCAGGGACGCATGTACCAAAAGGGACAGATGTGTCTTGCACCAATAGCACCAGGGACGCATTAGCACAAGGGACGCATGTACCAAGGGGGACTGATGTTCTTGCATCAATAGCACAGGGACACATGTACCAACGGGGACTGATGCGTCTTGCACCAATAGTACCAGGGACACATGTACCAACGGGGACTGATGTGTCTTGCACCAATAGCACCAGGGACGCATGTACTAACGGGGACTGATGTGTCTTGCACCAATAGCACCGGGGATGCATAACCAATGGGGACTGATGTGTCTTGCACCAATAGCACCAAGGACGCATGTACCAACGGGGACTGATGTGTCTTGCACCAATAGCACCAGGGACGCATGTACCAACGGGGACTGATGTGCACCAATAGCACCAGGGAGGCATGTACCAACGGGGACTGATGTGTCTTGCCTCAATAGCACCAGGGACGCATGTACCAATGGGGACTGATGTGTCTTGCACCAATAGCACCAGGGACGCATGTACCAACGGGGACTGATGTGCACCAATAGCACCAGGGACGTATGTACCAACAAGGACTGATGTTTCTTGCACCAATAGCATCAGGGACGCATGTACCAACGTGGACAAATGTGCACCAATAGCACCAGGGAGGCATGTACCAACGGGCACTGATGTGTCTTGCCCCAATAGCATCAGGGACGCATGTAGCATCGGGGACTGATGTGTCTTGCACCAATAGCACCAGGACGCATGTACCAACAGGGACTGATGTGTCTTGCACCAATAGCAGAAGGGACACATGTACCAACAAGGACTGATTTGTCTTGCACCAATAGCACCAGGGACGCATGTACCAACGGGGACTGATGTGTCTTGCACAAATGGCACCAGGGACGCATGTACCAACGGGGACTGATGTGTCGCATGTACCAACGTGGACTGATGTGTCTTGCACCAATAGCACCAGGGACGCATGTACCAATGGGGACGCATGTACCAACGGGGACTTATGTGTCTTGCACCAATAGCACAAGGGACGCATGTACCAACAGGGATTGATGTGTCTTGCACCAATAGTACCAAGGAAGCATGTACCAACGGGGACTGATGTGTCTTGCACCAATAGCAACAGGGACGCATGTTCCAACAGAGACTGATGTGTCTTGCACCAATAGCACCAGGGACGCATGTACCAACAGGGACTGATGTGCACCAATAGCACCAGGGACGCATGTACCAACAGGGACTGATGTGTTTTGCACCAATAGCACCAGGGACACATGTACCAATGGGGACCAATGTGTCTTGCACCAATAGGACCAGGGATGCATGTACCAACAAGGACTGGTGTGTCTTGCACCAAGAGCACCAGGGACCCATGTACCAACGGGGACTTGTGTGTCTTGCACCAATAGCACCAGGTACGCATGTACCAACGGGGACTGATGTGTCTTGCACCAATAGCACCAGAGAAGCATGTACCAACGGGGACTGATGTGTCTTGCACCAATAGCACCATGGACGCATGTACCAATGGGGACTAATGTGTCTTGCACCAATAGGACCAGGGACGCATGTACCAACAAGGACTGGTGTGTCTTGCACCAATAGCACCAGGGACCCATGTACCAACGGGGACTTGTGTGTCTTGCACCAATAGCACCAGGGACACATGTTCCATCGGAGACTGATGTGTCTTGCACCAATAGCACCAGGGACGCATGTACCAACGGGGACTGATGTGTCTTGCACAAATAGCACCATGGACGCATGTACCAATGGGGACTGATGTGTCTTGCACCAATAGCACCAGGGACGAATGTTCCAATGGAGACTGATGTGTCTTGTACCAATAGCACCAGAGACGCATGTACCAGCGGGGACTGATGTGTCTTGCACCAATAGCACCAGGGACGCATGTACCGACAGGGACTGATGTGCACCAATAGCACCAGGGGCGCATGTACCAACAGGAACTGATGTGTCTTGCACCAATAGCACCAGGGACGCATGTACCAACGGGGACAGATGTGTCTTGCACCAATAGAACCAGGGACGTATGTACCAATGGGGACGGATGTGCACCAATAGCACCAGGGACGCATTAGCACCAGGGATGCATGTACGAACGGGGACTGATGTGTCTGGCACCAATAGCACCAGGGAAGCATGTACCAACAGGGACTGATGAATCTTGCACCAATAGCACCAGGGACGCATGTTCCAAAAGACACTGATGTGCCTTGCACCAATAGCACCAGGGACGCATGTACCAACGGGCACTGATGTGTCTTGCACCAATAGCACCAGGGACACATGTACCGACTTGGACTGATGTGCACCAATAGCACCAGGGGCGCATGTACCAACAGGAACTGATGTGTCTTGCACCAGTAGCACCAGGGACGCATGTACCAACGGGGACTGATGTGTATTGCACCAATAGCACCATGGAAGCATGTACCAACGGGGACTGATGTGTCTGGTACCAAAAGCACCAGGGAGGCATGTTCCAACGGGGACTGATGTGTCTTGCCTCAATAGCACCAGGGACGAATGTACCGATGGGGACTGATGTGTCTTGCACCAATAGCACCAGGGGCGCATGTACCAACGGGGACTGATGTGTCTTGCCCCAATAGCTCCAGAGACGCATGTACCAACGGTGACTGATGCGTCTTGCACCAATAGCACCAGGGACACATGTACCAACGGGGACTGATGTGTCTTGCCCCAATAGCACCAGGGACGCTTGTACCAACGGGGACTGATGTCTCTTGCACCAATAGCACCAGGGACGCATGTGCCAACGGGGACTGATGTCTCTTGCACCAATAGCACCAGGGACGCATGTGCCAACGGGGACTGATGTCTCTTGCACCAATAGCACCAGGGACACATGCATCAACGGGGACTGATGTGTCTTGCCCCAATAGCACCAGGGACGCTTGTACCAACAGGGACTGATGTGTCTTGCACCAAGAGCACCAGGGACGCATGTACCAACGGGGACTGATGTCTCTTGCACCAATAGCACCAGGGACGCATGTACCAACGGGGACTGATGTCTCTTGCACCAATAGCACCAGGGATGCATGTGCCAACGGGGACTGATGTGTCTAGCACCAATAGCACCAGGGACGCATGTAACAACGGGGACTGATGTGTCTTGCACCAATAGCACCAGGGACGCATGTACTAACGGGGACTGATGTGTCTTGCACCAATAGCACCGGGGATGCATAACCAATGGGAACTGATGTGTCTTGCACCAATAGCACCAAGGACGCATGTACCAACGGGGACTGATGTGTCTTGCACCAATAGCACCAGGGACGCATGTACCAACGGGGACTGATGTGCACCAATAGCACCAGGGAGGCATGTACCAACGGGGACTGATGTGTCTTGCCTCAATAGCACCAGGGACGCATGTACCAATGGGGACTGATGTGTCTTGCACCAATAGCACCAGGGACGCATGTACCAACGGGGACTGATGTGCACCAATAGCACCAGGGACGTATGTACCAACAAGGACTGATGTTTCTTGCACCAATAGCATCAGGGACGCATGTACCAACGTGGACAAATGTGCACCAATAGCACCAGGGAGGCATGTACCAACGGGCACTGATGTGTCTTGCCCCAATAGCATCAGGGACGCATGTAGCATCGGGGACTGATGTGTCTTGCACCAATAGCACCAGGACGCATGTACCAACAGGGACTGATGTGTCTTGCACCAATAGCAGAAGGGACACATGTACCAACAAGGACTGATTTGTCTTGCACCAATAGCACCAGGGACGCATGTACCAACGGGGACTGATGTGTCTTGCACAAATGGCACCAGGGACGCATGTACCAACGGGGACTGATGTGTCGCATGTACCAACGTGGACTGATGTGTCTTGCACCAATAGCACCAGGGACGCATGTACCAATGGGGACGCATGTACCAACGGGGACTTATGTGTCTTGCACCAATAGCACAAGGGACGCATGTACCAACAGGGATTGATGTGTCTTGCACCAATAGTACCAAGGAAGCATGTACCAACGGGGACTGATGTGTCTTGCACCAATAGCAACAGGGACGCATTTTCCAACAGAGACTGATGTGTCTTGCACCAATAGCACCAGGGACGCATGTACCAACAGGGACTGATGTGCACCAATAGCACCAGGGACGCATGTACCAACAGGGACTGATGTGTTTTGCACCAATAGCACCAGGGACACATGTACCAATGGGGACCAATGTGTCTTGCACCAATAGGACCAGGGATGCATGTACCAACAAGGACTGGTGTGTCTTGCACCAAGAGCACCAGGGACCCATGTACCAACGGGGACTTGTGTGTCTTGCACCAATAGCACCAGGTACGCATGTACCAACGGGGACTGATGTGTCTTGCACCAATAGCACCAGAGAAGCATGTACCAACGGGGACTGATGTGTCTTGCACCAATAGCACCATGGACGCATGTACCAATGGGGACTAATGTGTCTTGCACCAATAGGACCATGGACGCATGTACCAACAAGGACTGGTGTGTCTTGCACCAATAGCACCAGGGACCCATGTACCAACGGGGACTTGTGTGTCTTGCACCAATAGCACCAGGGACACATGTTCCATCGGAGACTGATGTGTCTTGCACCAATAGCACCAGGGACGCATGTACCAACGGGGACTGATGTGTCTTGCACAAATAGCACCATGGACGCATGTACCAATGGGGACTGATGTGTCTTGCACCAATAGCACCAGGGACGAATGTTCCAATGGAGACTGATGTGTCTTGTACCAATAGCACCAGAGACGCATGTACCAGCGGGGACTGATGTGTCTTGCACCAATAGCACCAGGGACGCATGTACCTACAGGGACTGATGTGCACCAATAGCACCAGGGGCGCATGTACCAACAGGAACTGATGTGTCTTGCACCAATAGCACCAGGGACGCATGTACCAACGGGGACAGATGTGTCTTGCACCAATAGAACCAGGGACGTATGTACCAATGGGGACGGATGTGCACCAATAGCACCAGGGACGCATTAGCACCAGGGATGCATGTACGAACGGGGACTGATGTGTCTGGCACCAATAGCACCAGGGAAGCATGTACCAACAGGGACTGATGAATCTTGCACCAATAGCACCAGGGACGCATGTTCCAAAAGACACTGATGTGCCTTGCAAAAATAGCACCAGGGACGCATGTACCAACAGGCACTGATGTGTCTTGCACCAATAGCACCAGGGACACATGTACCGACTTGGACTGATGTGCACCAATAGCACCAGGGGCGCATGTACCAACAGGAACTGATGTGTCTTGCACCAGTAGCACCAGGGACGCATGTACCAACGGGGACTGATGTGTATTGCACCAATAGCACCATGGAAGCATGTACCAACGGGGACTGATGTGTCTGGTACCAAAAGCACCAGGGACGCATGTTCCAACGGAGACTGATGTGTCTTGCACCAATAGCACCAGGGACGCATGTACCAACGGGGACTGATGTGTCTCGCACCAATAGGACCAGGGACGCATGTACCGACGGGGACTGATGTGCACCAATAGCACCACGGGCGAATGTACCAACAGGGACTGATGTGTCTTGCATCAATAGCACCAGGGATGCATATGCCAACAGGGACTGATGTGTCTTGCAGCAATAACACCAGGGACGCATGTACCAAAAGGGACAGATGTGTCTTGCACCAATAGCACCAGGGACGCATTAGCACAAGGGACGCATGTACCAAGGGGGACTGATGTTCTTGCATCAATAGCACAGGGACACATGTACCAACGGGGACTGATGCGTCTTGCACCAATAGTACCAGGGACACATGTACCAACGGGGACTGATGTGTCTTGCACCAATAGCACCAGGGACGCATGTACTAACGGGGACTGATGTGTCTTGCACCAATAGCACCGGGGATGCATAACCAATGGGGACTGATGAGTCTTGCACCAATAGCACCAAGGACGCATGTACCAACGGGGACTGATGTGTCTTGCACCAATAGCACCAGGGACGCATGTACCAACGGGGACTGATGTGCACCAATAGCACCAGGGAGGCATGTACCAACGGGGACTGATGTGTCTTGCCTCAATAGCACCAGGGACGCATGTACCAATGGGGACTGATGTGTCTTGCACCAATAGCACCAGGGACGCATGTACCAACGGGGACTGATGTGCACCAATAGCACCAGGGACGTATGTACCAACAAGGACTGATGTTTCTTGCACCAATAGCATCAGGGACGCATGTACCAACGTGGACTAATGTGCACCAATAGCACCAGGGAGGCATGTACCAACGGGCACTGATGTGTCTTGCCCCAATAGCATCAGGGACGCATTTAGCATCGGGGACTGATGTGTCTTGCACCAATAGCACCAGGTTGCATGTACCAACAGGGACTGATGTGTCTTGCACCAATAGCAGAAGGGACACATGTACCAACAAGGACTGATTTGTCTTGTACCAATAGCACCAGGGACGCATGTACCAACGGGGACTGATGTGTCTTGCACAAATGGCACCAGGGACGCATGTACCAACGGGGACTGATGTGTCGCATGTACCAACGTGGACTGATGTGTCTTGCACCAATAGCACCAGGGACGCATGTACCACCGGGGACGCATGTACCAACGGGGACTTATGTGTCTTGCACCAATAGCACAAGGGACGCATGTACCAACAGGGATTGATGTGTCTTGCACCAATAGTACCAAGGAAGCATGTACCAACGGGGACTGATGTGTCTTGCACCAATAGCATCAGGGACGCATGTTCCAACAGAGACTGATGTGTCTTGCACCAATAGCACCAGGGACGCATGTACCAACAGGGACTGATGTGCACCAATAGCACCAGGGATGCATGTACCAACAGGGACTGATGTGTTTTGCACCAATAGCACCAGGGACACATGTACCAATGGGGACCAATGTGTCTTTCACCAATAGGACCAGGGATGCATGTACCAACAAGGACTGGTGTGTCTTGCACCAATAGCACCAGGGACCCATGTACCAACGGGGACTTGTGTGTCTTGCATCAATAGCAGCAGGTACGCATGTACCAACGGGGACTGATGTGTCTTGCACCAATAGCACCAGAGAAGCATGTACCAACGGGGACTGATGTGTCTTGCACCAATAGCACCATGGACGCATGTACCAATGGGGATTAATGTGTCTTGCACCAATAGGACCAGGGACGCATGTACCAACAAGGACTGGTGTGTCTTGCACCAATAGCACCAGGGATAAATGTTCCATCGGAGACTGATGTGTCTTGCACCAATAGCACCAGGGACGCATGTACCAACGGGGACTGATGTGTCTTGCACAAATAGCACCATGGACGCATGTACCAATGGGGACTGATGTGTCTTGCACCAATAGCACCAGGGACGAATGTTCCAATGGAGACTGATGTGTCTTGTACCAATAGCACCAGAGACGCATGTACCAGCGGGGACTGATGTGTCTTGCACCAATAGCACCAGGGACGCATGTACCGACAGGGACTGATGTGCACCAATAGCACCAGGGCCGCATGTACCAACAGGAACTGATGTGTCTTGCACCAATAGCACCAGGGGCGCATGTACCAACGGGGACAGATGTGTCTTGCACCAATAGAACCAGGGACGTATGTACCAATGGGGACAGATGTGCACCAATAGCACCAGGGACGCATTAGCACCAGGGATGCATGTACGAACGGGGACTGATGTGTCTGGCACCAATAGCACCAGGGAAGCATGTACCAACAGGGACTGATGAATCTTGCACCAATAGCACCAGGGACGCATGTGCCAACGGGGACTGATGTCTCTTGCACCAATAGCACCAGGGACGCATGTGCCAACGGGGACTGATGTCTCTTGCACCAATAGCACCAGGGACACATGCACCAACGGGGACTGATGTGTCTTGCCCCAATAGCACCAGGGACGCTTGTACCAACAGGGACTGATGTGTCTTGCACCAAGAGCACCAGGGATGCATGTACCAACGGGGACTGATGTCTCTTGCACCAATAGCACCAGGGACGCATGTACCAACGGGGACTGATGTCTCTTGCACCAATAGCACCAGGGATGCATGTGCCAACGGGGACTGATGTGTCTTGCACCAATAGCACCAGGGACGCATGTAACAACGGGGACTGATGTGTCTTGCACCAATAGCACCAGGGACGCATGTACTAACGGGGACTGATGTGTCTTGCACCAATAGCACCGGGGATGCATAACCAATGGGAACTGATGTGTCTTGCACCAATAGCACCAAGGACGCATGTACCAACGGGGACTGATGTGTCTTGCACCAATAGCACCAGGGACGCATGTACCAACGGGGACTGATGTGCACCAATAGCACCAGGGAGGCATGTACCAACGGGGACTGATGTGTCTTGCCTCAATAGCACCAGGGACGCATGTACCAATGGGGACTGATTTGTCTTGCACCAATAGCACCAGGGACGCATGTACCAACGGGGACTGATGTGCACCAATAGCACCAGGGACGTATGTACCAACAAGGACTGATGTTTCTTGCACCAATAGCATCAGGGACGCATGTACCAACGTGGACAAATGTGCACCAATAGCACCAGGGAGGCATGTACCAACGGGCACTGATGTGTCTTGCCCCAATAGCATCAGGGACGCATGTAGCATCGGGGACTGATGTGTCTTGCACCAATAGCAGAAGGGACACATGTACCAACAAGGACTGATTTGTCTTGCACCAATAGCACCAGGGACGCATGTACCAACGGGGACTGATGTGTCTTGCACAAATGGCACCAGGGACGCATGTACCAACGGGGACTGATGTGTCGCATGTACCAACGTGGACTGATGTGTCTTGCACCAATAGCACCAGGGACGCATGTACCAACGGGGACTGATGTGCACCAATAGCACCAGGGACGTATGTACCAACAAGGACTGATGTTTCTT
Source organism: Ambystoma mexicanum (assembly GCF_040938575.1). Taxonomy (NCBI): domain Eukaryota; kingdom Metazoa; phylum Chordata; class Amphibia; order Caudata; family Ambystomatidae; genus Ambystoma; species Ambystoma mexicanum. The sequence goes on along the minus strand of NC_090931.1, from coordinate 10,959,099 downwards.
GCACCAATAGCATCAGGGACGCATGTACCAACGTGGACAAATGTGCACCAATAGCACCAGGGAGGCATGTACCAACGGGCACTGATGTGTCTTGCCCCAATAGCACCAGGACGCATGTACCAACAGGGACTGATGTGTCTTGCACCAATAGCAGAAGGGACACATGTACCAACAAGGACTGATTTGTCTTGCACCAATAGCACCAGGGACGCATGTACCAACGGGGACTGATGTGTCTTGCACAAATGGCACCAGGGACGCATGTACCAACGGGGACTGATGTGTCGCATGCACCAACGTGGACTGATGTGTCTTGCACCAATAGCACCAGGGACGCATGTACCAACGGGGACGCATGTACCAACGGGGACTTATGTGTCTTGCACCAATAGCACAAGGGACGCATGTACCAACAGGGATTGATGTGTCTTGCACCAATAGTACCAAGGAAGCATGTACCAACGGGGACTGATGTGTCTTGCACCAATAGCAACAGGGACGCATGTTCCAACAGAGCCTGATGTGTCTTGCACCAATAGCACCAGGGACGCATGTACCAACAGGGACTGATGTGCACCAATAGCACCAGGGACGCATGTACCAACAGGGACTGATGTGTTTTGCACCAATAGCACCAGGGACACATGTACCAATGGGGACCAATGTGTCTTGCACCAATAGGACCAGGGATGCATGTACCAACAAGGACTGGTGTGTCTTGCACCAAGAGCACCAGGGACCCATGTACCAACGGGGACTTGTGTGTCTTGCACCAATAGCACCAGGTACGCATGTACCAACGGGGACTGATGTGTCTTGCACCAATAGCACCAGAGAAGCATGTACCAACGGGGACTGATGTGTCTTGCACCAATAGCACCAGGGACCCATGTACCAACGGGGACTGATGTGCACCAATAGCACCACGGGCGAATGTACCCACAGGGACTGATGTGTCTTGCACCAATAGCACCAGGGATGCATGTGCCAACAGGGACTGATGTGTCTTGCAGCAATAACACCAGGGACGCATGTATCAACAGGGACAGATGTGTCTTGCACCAATAGCACCAGGGACGCATTAGCACAAGGGACGCATGTACCAAGGGGGACTGATGTTCTTGCATCAATAGCACCGGGACACATGTACCAACGGGGACTGATGTGTCTTGCACCAATAGCACCAGGGACGCATGTACCAACGGGGACTGATGTGCCTTGCACCAATAGCACCAGGGACGTATGTACCAACGGGGACTGATGTGTCTTGCACCAATAGCACCAGGGACGCATATACCAACGGGGACTGATGTGTCTTGCACCAATAGCACCAGGGAAGCATCGGGGACTGATGTGTCTTGTCCGAATAGCACCAGGGACGCATATACCAACGGGGACTGGTGTGTCTTGCACCAATAGCACCAGGGACGCATGTACCAGCGGGGACTGATGTGTCTTGCACCAATAGCACCAGGGACGCATGTACCAACGGGGACTGATGTGTCTTGCACCAATAGCACCAGGGACACATGTAACAACAGGGACTGATGTGTCTTGCACCAATAGCACCAGGGACGCATGTACCAACGGGGACTGATGTGTCTTGCACCAATAGCACCGGGGATGCATAACCAACGGGGACTGATGTGTTTTGCACCAATAGCACCAAGGACTCATGTACCAACGGCGACTGATGTGTCTTGCACCAACAGCACCAGGGACGCATGTACCAACGGGGACTGATGTGCACCAATAGCACCAGGGAGGCATGTACCAACGGGGACTGATGTGTCTTGCCTCAATAGCACCAGGGACGAATGTACCGATGGGGACTGATGTGTCTTGCACCAATAGCACCAGGGGCGCATGTACCAATGGGGACTGATGTGTCTTGCCCCAATAGCTCCAGAGACGCATGTACCAACGGTGACTGATGCGTCTTGCACCAATAGCACCAGGGACACATGTACCAACGGGGACTGATGTGTCTTGCCCCAATAGCACCAGGGACGCTTGTACCAACGGGGACTGATGTCTCTTGCACCAATAGCACCAGGGACGCATGTGCCAACGGGGACTGATGTCTCTTGCACCAATAGCACCAGGGACGCATGTGCCAACGGGGACTGATGTCTCTTGCACCAATAGCACCAGGGACACATGCACCAACGGGGACTGATGTGTCTTGCCCCAATAGCACCAGGGACGCTTGTACCAACAGGGACTGATGTGTCTTGCACCAAGAGCACCAGGGACGCATGTACCAACGGGGACTGATGTCTCTTGCACCAATAGCACCAGGGACGCATGTACCAACGGGGACTGATGTCTCTTGCACCAATAGCACCAGCGATGCATGTGCCAACGGGGACTGATGTGTCTAGCACCAATAGCACCAGGGACGCATGTAACAACGGGGACTGATGTGTCTTGCACCAATAGCACCAGGGACGCATGTACTAACGGGGACTGATGTGTCTTGCACCAATAGCACCGGGGATGCATAACCAATGGGAACTGATGTGTCTTGCACCAATAGCACCAAGGACGCATGTACCAACGGGGACTGATGTGTCTTGCACCAATAGCACCAGGGACGCATGTACCAACGGGGACTGATGTGCACCAATAGCACCAGGGAGGCATGTACCAACGGGGACTGATGTGTCTTGCCTCAATAGCACCAGGGACGCATGTACCAATGGGGACTGATGTGTCTTGCACCAATAGCACCAGGGACGCATGTACCAACGGGGACTTATGTGCACCAATAGCACCAGGGACGTATGTACCAACAAGGACTGATGTTTCTTGCACCAATAGCATCAGGGACGCATGTACCAACGTGGACAAATGTGCACCAATAGCACCAGGGAGGCATGTACCAACGGGCACTGATGTGTCTTGCCCCAATAGCATCAGGGACGCATGTAGCATCGGGGACTGATGTGTCTTGCACCAATAGCACCAGGACGCATGTACCAACAGGGACTGATGTGTCTTGCACCAATAGCAGAAGGGACACATGTACCAACAAGGACTGATTTGTCTTGCACCAATAGCACCAGGGACGCATGTACCAACGGGGACTGATGTGTCTTGCACAAATGGCACCAGGGACGCATGTACCAACGGGGACTGATGTGTCGCATGTACCAACGTGGACTGATGTGTCTTGCACCAATAGCACCAGGGATGCATGTACCAATGGGGACGCATGTACCAACGGGGACTTATGTGTCTTGCACCAATAGCACAAGGGACGCATGTACCAACAGGGATTGATGTGTCTTGCACCAATAGTACCAAGGAAGCATGTACCAACGGGGACTGATGTGTCTTGCACCAATAGCAACAGGGACGCATGTTCCAACAGAGACTGATGTGTCTTGCACCAATAGCACCAGGGACGCATGTACCAACAGGGACTGATGTGCACCAATAGCACCAGGGACGCATGTACCAACAGGGACTGATGTGTTTTGCACCAATAGCACCAGGGACACATGTACCAATGGGGACCAATGTGTCTTGCACCAATAGGACCAGGGATGCATGTACCAACAAGGACTGGTGTGTCTTGCACCAAGAGCACCAGGGACCCATGTACCAACGGGGACTTGTGTGTCTTGCACCAATAGCACCAGGTACGCATGTACCAACGGGGACTGATGTGTCTTGCACCAATAGCACCAGAGAAGCATGTACCAACGGGGACTGATGTGTCTTGCACCAATAGCACCATGGACGCATGTACCAATGGGGACTAATGTGTCTTGCACCAATAGGACCAGGGACGCATGTACCAACAAGGACTGGTGTGTCTTGCACCAATAGCACCAGGGACCCATGTACCAACGGGGACTTGTGTGTCTTGCACCAATAGCACCAGGGACACATGTTCCATCGGAGACTGATGTGTCTTGCACCAATAGCACCAGGGACGCATGTACCAACGGGGACTGATGTGTCTTGCACAAATAGCACCATGGACGCATGTACCAATGGGGACTGATGTGTCTTGCACCAATAGCACCAGGGACGAATGTTCCAATGGAGACTGATGTGTCTTGTACCAATAGCACCAGAGACGCATGTACCAGCGGGGACTGATGTGTCTTGCACCAATAGCACCAGGGACGCATGTACCGACAGGGACTGATGTGCACCAATAGCACCAGGGGCGCATGTACCAACAGGAACTGATGTGTCTTGCACCAATAGCACCAGGGACGCATGTACCAACGGGGACAGATGTGTCTTGCACCAATAGAACCAGGGACGTATGTACCAATGGGGACGGATGTGCACCAATAGCACCAGGGACGCATTAGCACCAGGGATGCATGTACGAACGGGGACTGATGTGTCTGGCACCAATAGCACCAGGGAAGCATGTACCAACAGGGACTGATGAATCTTGCACCAATAGCACCAGGGACGCATGTTCCAAAAGACACTGATGTGCCTTGCACCAATAGCACCAGGGACGCATGTACCAACGGGCACTGATGTGTCTTGCACCAATAGCACCAGGGACACATGTACCGACTTGGACTGATGTGCACCAATAGCACCAGGGGCGCATGTACCAACAGGAACTGATGTGTCTTGCACCAGTAGCACCAGGGACGCATGTACCAACGGGGACTGATGTGTATTGCACCAATAGCACCATGGAAGCATGTACCAACGGGGACTGATGTGTCTGGTACCAAAAGCACCAGGGACGCATGTTCCAACGGAGACTGATGTGTCTTGCACCAATAGCACCAGGGACGCATGTACCAACGGGGACTGATGTGTCTCGCACCAATAGGACCAGGGACGCATGTACCGACGGGGACTGATGTGCACCAATAGCACCACGGGCGAATGTACCAACAGGGACTGATGTGTCTTGCATCAATAGCACCAGGGATGCATATGCCAACAGGGACTGATGTGTCTTGCAGCAATAACACCAGGGACGCTTGGACCAAAAGGGACAGATGTGTCTTGCACCAATAGCACCAGGGACGCATTAGCACAAGGGACGCATGTACCAAGGGGGACTGATGTTCTTGCATCAATAGCACAGGGACACATGTACCAACGGGGACTGATGCGTCTTGCACCAATAGTACCAGGGACACATGTACCAACGGGGACTGATGTGTCTTGCACCAATAGCACCAGGGACGCATGTACTAACGGGGACTGATGTGTCTTGCACCAATAGCACCGGGGATGCATAACCAATGGGGACTGATGTGTCTTGCACCAATAGCACCAAGGACGCATGTACCAACGGGGACTGATGTGTCTTGCACCAATAGCACCAGGGACGCATGTACCAACGGGGACTGATGTGCACCAATAGCACCAGGGAGGCATGTACCAACGGGGACTGATGTGTCTTGCCTCAATAGCACCAGGGACGCATGTACCAATGGGGACTGATGTGTCTTGCACCAATAGCACCAGGGACGCATGTACCAACGGGGACTGATGTGCACCAATAGCACCAGGGACGTATGTACCAACAAGGACTGATGTTTCTTGCACCAATAGCATCAGGGACGCATGTACCAACGTGGACAAATGTGCACCAATAGCACCAGGGAGGCATGTACCAACGGGCACTGATGTGTCTTGCCCCAATAGCATCAGGGACGCATGTAGCATCGGGGACTGATGTGTCTTGCACCAATAGCACCAGGACGCATGTACCAACAGGGACTGATGTGTCTTGCACCAATAGCAGAAGGGACACATGTACCAACAAGGACTGATTTGTCTTGCACCAATAGCACCAGGGACGCATGTACCAACGGGGACTGATGTGTCTTGCACAAATGGCACCAGGGACGCATGTACCAACGGGGACTGATGTGTCGCATGTACCAACGTGGACTGATGTGTCTTGCACCAATAGCACCAGGGACGCATGTACCAATGGGGACGCATGTACCAACGGGGACTTATGTGTCTTGCACCAATAGCACAAGGGACGCATGTACCAACAGGGATTGATGTGTCTTGCACCAATAGTACCAAGGAAGCATGTACCAACGGGGACTGATGTGTCTTGCACCAATAGCAACAGGGACGCATGTTCCAACAGAGACTGATGTGTCTTGCACCAATAGCACCAGGGACGCATGTACCAACAGGGACTGATGTGCACCAATAGCACCAGGGACGCATGTACCAACAGGGACTGATGTGTTTTGCACCAATAGCACCAGGGACACATGTACCAATGGGGACCAATGTGTCTTGCACCAATAGGACCAGGGATGCATGTACCAACAAGGACTGGTGTGTCTTGCACCAAGAGCACCAGGGACCCATGTACCAACGGGGACTTGTGTGTCTTGCACCAATAGCACCAGGTACGCATGTACCAACGGGGACTGATGTGTCTTGCACCAATAGCACCAGAGAAGCATGTACCAACGGGGACTGATGTGTCTTGCACCAATAGCACCATGGACGCATGTACCAATGGGGACTAATGTGTCTTGCACCAATAGGACCAGGGACGCATGTACCAACAAGGACTGGTGTGTCTTGCACCAATAGCACCAGGGACCCATGTACCAACGGGGACTTGTGTGTCTTGCACCAATAGCACCAGGGACACATGTTCCATCGGAGACTGATGTGTCTTGCACCAATAGCACCAGGGACGCATGTACCAACGGGGACTGATGTGTCTTGCACAAATAGCACCATGGACGCATGTACCAATGGGGACTGATGTGTCTTGCACCAATAGCACCAGGGACGAATGTTCCAATGGAGACTGATGTGTCTTGTACCAATAGCACCAGAGACGCATGTACCAGCGGGGACTGATGTGTCTTGCACCAATAGCACCAGGGACGCATGTACCGACAGGGACTGATGTGCACCAATAGCACCAGGGGCGCATGTACCAACAGGAACTGATGTGTCTTGCACCAATAGCACCAGGGACGCATGTACCAACGGGGACAGATGTGTCTTGCACCAATAGAACCAGGGACGTATGTACCAATGGGGACGGATGTGCACCAATAGCACCAGGGACGCATTAGCACCAGGGATGCATGTACGAACGGGGACTGATGTGTCTGGCACCAATAGCACCAGGGAAGCATGTACCAACAGGGACTGATGAATCTTGCACCAATAGCACCAGGGACGCATGTTCCAAAAGACACTGATGTGCCTTGCACCAATAGCACCAGGGACGCATGTACCAACGGGCACTGATGTGTCTTGCACCAATAGCACCAGGGACACATGTACCGACTTGGACTGATGTGCACCAATAGCACCAGGGGCGCATGTACCAACAGGAACTGATGTGTCTTGCACCAGTAGCACCAGGGACGCATGTACCAACGGGGACTGATGTGTATTGCACCAATAGCACCATGGAAGCATGTACCAACGGGGACTGATGTGTCTGGTACCAAAAGCACCAGGGAGGCATGTTCCAACGGAGACTGATGTGTCTTGCACCAATAGCACCAGGGACGCATGTACCAACGGGGACTGATGTGTCTCGCACCAATAGGACCAGGGACGCATGTACCGACGGGGACTGATGTGCACCAATAGCACCACGGGCGAATGTACCAACAGGGACTGATGTGTCTTGCATCAATAGCACCAGGGATGCATATGCCAACAGGGACTGATGTGTCTTGCAGCAATAACACCAGGGACGCATGTACCAAAAGGGACAGATGTGTCTTGCACCAATAGCACCAGGGACGCATTAGCACAAGGGACGCATGTACCAAGGGGGACTGATGTTCTTGCATCAATAGCACAGGGACACATGTACCAACGGGGACTGATGCGTCTTGCACCAATAGTACCAGGGACACATGTACCAACGGGGACTGATGTGTCTTGCACCAATAGCACCAGGGACGCATGTACTAACGGGGACTGATGTGTCTTGCACCAATAGCACCGGGGATGCATAACCAATGGGGACTGATGTGTCTTGCACCAATAGCACCAAGGACGCATGTACCAACGGGGACTGATGTGTCTTGCACCAATAGCACCAGGGACGCATGTACCAACGGGGACTGATGTGCACCAATAGCACCAGGGAGGCATGTACCAACGGGGACTGATGTGTCTTGCCTCAATAGCACCAGGGACGCATGTACCAATGGGGACTGATGTGTCTTGCACCAATAGCACCAGGGACGCATGTACCAACGGGGACTGATGTGCACCAATAGCACCAGGGACGTATGTACCAACAAGGACTGATGTTTCTTGCACCAATAGCATCAGGGACGCATGTACCAACGTGGACTAATGTGCACCAATAGCACCAGGGAGGCATGTACCAACGGGCACTGATGTGTCTTGCCCCAATAGCATCAGGGACGCATTTAGCATCGGGGACTGATGTGTCTTGCACCAATAGCACCAGGTTGCATGTACCAACAGGGACTGATGTGTCTTGCACCAATAGCAGAAGGGACACATGTACCAACAAGGACTGATTTGTCTTGTACCAATAGCACCAGGGACGCATGTACCAACGGGGACTGATGTGTCTTGCACAAATGGCACCAGGGACGCATGTACCAACGGGGACTGATGTGTCGCATGTACCAACGTGGACTGATGTGTCTTGCACCAATAGCACCAGGGACGCATGTACCACCGGGGACGCATGTACCAACGGGGACTTATGTGTCTTGCACCAATAGCACAAGGGACGCATGTACCAACAGGGCTTGATGTGTCTTGCACCAATAGTACCAAGGAAGCATGTACCAACGGGGACTGATGTGTCTTGCACCAATAGCATCAGGGACGCATGTTCCAACAGAGACTGATGTGTCTTGCACCAATAGCACCAGGGACGCATGTACCAACAGGGACTGATGTGCACCAATAGCACCAGGGACGCATGTACCAACAGGGACTGATGTGTTTTGCACCAATAGCACCAGGGACACATGTACCAATGGGGACCAATGTGTCTTGCACCAATAGGACCAGGGATGCATGTACCAACAAGGACTGGTGTGTCTTGCACCAATAGCACCAGGGACCCATGTACCAACGGGGACTTGTGTGTCTTGCATCAATAGCACCAGGTACGCATGTACCAACGGGGACTGATGTGTCTTGCACCAATAGCACCAGAGAAGCATGTACCAACGGGGACTGATGTGTCTTGCACCAATAGCACCATGGACGCATGTACCAATGGGGATTAATGTGTCTTGCACCAATAGGACCAGGGACGCATGTACCAACAAGGACTGGTGTGTCTTGCACCAATAGCACCAGGGACACATGTTCCATCGGAGACTGATGTGTCTTGCACCAATAGCACCAGGGACGCATGTACCAACGGGGACTGATGTGTCTTGCACAAATAGCACCATGGACGCATGTACCAATGGGGACTGATGTGTCTTGTACCAATAGCACCAGAGACGCATGTACCAGCGGGGACTGATGTGTCTTGCACCAATAGCACCAGGGACGCATGTACCGACAGGGACTGATGTGCACCAATAGCACCAGGGCCGCATGTACCAACAGGAACTGATGTGTCTTGCACCAATAGCACCAGGGACGCATGTACCAACGGGGACAGATGTGTCTTGCACCAATAGAACCAGGGACGTATGTACCAATGGGGACAGATGTGCACCAATAGCACCAGGGACGCATTAGCACCAGGGATGCATGTACGAACGGGGACTGATGTGTCTGGCACCAATAGCACCAGGGACGCATGTACCAACAGGGACTGATGAATCTTGCACCAATAGCACCAGGGACGCATGTGCCAAAGGGGACTGATGTCTCTTGCACCAATAGCACCAGGGACGCATGTGCCAACGGGGACTGATGTCTCTTGCACCAATAGCACCAGGGACACATGCACCAACGGGGACTGATGTGTCTTGCCCCAATAGCACCAGGGACGCTTGTACCAACAGGGACTGATGTGTCTTGCACCAAGAGCACCAGGGACGCATGTACCAACGGGGACTGATGTCTCTTGCACCAATAGCACCAGGGACGCATGTACCAACGGGGACTGATGTCTCTTGCACCAATAGCACCAGGGATGCATGTGCCAACGGGGACTGATGTGTCTTGCACCAATAGCACCAGGGACGCATGTAACAACGGGGACTGATGTGTCTTGCACCAATAGCACCAGGGACGCATGTACTAACGGGGACTGATGTGTCTTGCACCAATAGCACCGGGGATGCATAACCAATGGGAACTGATGTGTCTTGCACCAATAGCACCAAGGACGCATGTACCAACGGGGACTGATGTGTCTTGCACCAATAGCACCAGGGACGCATGTACCAACGGGGACTGATGTGCACCAATAGCACCAGGGAGGCATGTACCAACGAGACTGATGTGTCTTGCCTCAATAGCACCAGGGACGCATGTACCAATGGGGACTGATGTGTCTTGCACCAATAGCACCAGGGACGCATGTACCAACGGGGACTGATGTGCACCAATAGCACCAGGGACGTATGTACCAACAAGGACTGATGTTTCTTGCACCAATAGCATCAGGGACGCATGTACCAACGTGGACAAATGTGCACCAATAGCACCAGGGAGGCATGTACCAACGGGCACTGATGTGTCTTGCCCCAATAGCATCAGGGACGCATGTAGCATCGGGGACTGA